>NW_027636376.1:0-28040 GCF_903797595.1 Erithacus rubecula
TTGTAGGGTTTGGGATTGTGGGATTGTGGGACTGTGGGGTTATGGGATTGTGGGACTGTGGGATTGTGGGACTGTGGGGTTATGGGGTTATGGGATTGGGGATTGTGGGTTATGGAATTGTGGGGTTATGGGATTGTGGGGTTATGGGATTGTGGGGTTATGGGGTTACAGGATTCTGGGGTTATGGAGTTTGTGGGATTTGGTGGTTTATGGGGTTATGGGATGTCTTGGTGTATTTTGGATATTTGGGGGGTTTTTGTGGTGATTTTGGTGTGTTTCTGGGGTATTTTTGGGTGGTTTTGGGGTGATTGTGGGATGTTTTGGGATATTTTTGGGGTGGTTTGGTATTAATTTGGGATGTTTTGGGGTGTTTGTAGGGTGATTTTGAGAAATTTATTGGGGTGTTTATGGGATATTTTGGGTATATTTTGGGGATATTTCTGGGGATGTTTTTGGGCTGTTTATGGGATATTTTGGGGTGATTTTGGGATGCTTTTTTTTTTTAGTGTTTTTGGCATATTTTTGTAATATTTTGGGGTGATTTTGGAGTGTATTTTTGGGATGTTTTTTGGGTTTATTTTTGGGGTGTTTTGGGGGTGAATTTGGGTTTTTTTTTTGTTGTCCCACCTGCCATGCTCAGCAGCTGTCCCAGTTTGGATATTTCTGTGGTATTTGTATGATATTTCTGGGATATTTCTGGGATATTTGTGTGATATTTTTGTGATGTTTATGGGATATTTCTGTGATATTTTTGGGACGGTTTTTGGGTTATTTTGGGTTATTTTGGGTTATTTTGGGGTGATTTTGGGGTGTTTTGGGGTCCCACCTGCCATGCTCAGCAGCTGTCCCAGTTTGGGATATTTTCGGGGTGTTTTTGTGATATTTCTGGGATATTTTTGGGTTATTTCTGTGATGGTTTTGGGATGTTTTTGGGTTCTTTTGGGATATTTTTGGGGTGATTTGGGGGTGTTTTGGGGTCCCACCTGCCATGCTCAGCAGCTGTCCCAGTTTCAGCGCCGCCCCCCTGGCCCGGCTCAGCGCGGCACCAAACGCTCGGCAGCGGCTGCTGACAGCAGGGGGGAGCCTGGGGGACAAACTGGGGGAGGGGGAGACAAAACTGGGAGGGGGATCCTGAAAATGGGGAGAGGGAGACAGATTGGGGAGGGGGAGACACAAATTGGGGAGGGGGAGACAGATTGGGGAGGGGGAGACACAAATTGGGGGGGTAGAGACCCCAAAATTGGGGAGACAGACCCCAAATTGGGGGGGACCCCAAAACTGGGGAGGGGAGAGACCCCAAATTGGGGAGGGAAGGACCCAAAATTGGTAGGGGGGGTTAGGGATTTGGAGGGGATTTGGGGGGCCCCAATTGGGTCTGGGGTCTCAGGGGGATTTTGGGGGTCCCCAGTTGGGTCTGGGGTCTCAGGGGGATTTTGGGTCTGGGGTCTCACACTCACCCTGTCTCTGCTCTTGCCCCCACAGCTGCATCCGGGCGGCTCCGGCCAAAGCCCCCAGACCCAATTCCAGCGCCAGCCCTGGGGGAGCCAAAACTGACACCAGAGACCCCAGACCCGATTCCAGAGACCCCAGACCCAATTCCAAACAGAGCCCCCAGACCAAATTCCAGAGACCCCAGACCCAATTCCAAACAGAGCCCCCAGACCAAATTCCAGAGACCCCAGACCCAATTCCAGAGACCCCAGATCCAATTCCAAACTGGGCAGGTGGGGGACACCAATGGGGGACCCCAAAATCCCAGTTCCCCCATTTCCATTCCCAGTCCCCCGCAGTCCCTCCCAGTCCCTCCCAGTCCCCTCAGTTCCCCCAGTCCCTCCCAATTCCCTCATTTCCCATTCCCAGTCCCTCCCAGTCCATCCCAGTCTCCCCAGTTCCCATTCCCAGTGCCCCCAGTCTCTCCCATGGCCGCTGCCCGGCCCATCCGGCTCACGGGCACCGGCGCTACTGGCCCCGCCCCCCGGCCTGGGGAGACCCAAAATAAACACGGGGAACCCAAAACAGAGAAAACCCCAAAAATACAGAGAACCACCAAATACAGAGACACTCCAAAAATAGAGACCCCGAAATAAACACAGGGACCCCAAAAACAGCACAGGGACCCCAAAAACAAAGAGAACCCCAAAAACAAAGAGAACCCCAAAAACATAGACCCCAAAAATAGAGACCCCAAAATAAACACCGGGGCCCCAAAAACAGAGACCCCAAAACTACAGACCCCAAAAATAGAGACCCCAAAATAAATACCGAAACCCCAAAAATCAGCACGGGGACCCCAAAAACAGAGACCCCAAAATCAGACACTGGGACCCCCAAAAACACAGAGAACCCCCATATACAGAGAGACCCCAAAAATAGAGAGAACCCCAAAAACAGAGACCTCAAAAATCAGCACAGGGACCCCAAAAATCAGCACGGGGACCTCAAAATAAACACAGGGACCCCAAAAACAGAGAGAACCCCAAAATCAGCGGGGGGACCCCAAATCAGAGACCCCCAAATCAGCACAGGGATCCCAAAAATCAGCACAGGGACCCCCAAAACTGCACCGGGGACCCCAAAAGCAGCACAGGGAACCCGAAAATACAGAGAACCCCAAAACCAAAGAGAACACCAAAAAATACAGGGAACCCCAAAAGCAGTCCAGGGACCCCAAAATAAACCCTGGGAACCCCAAAAATACAGACCCCCCCCCCCCCCAAAAAAATAGCGAGAACCCCCCGAAAAATACGGGAAACCCTAAAAACACCCAAAATAATGAACCCCCCCAAAACGAATCCCAAAAATAGAGGGAACCCCCCAAAAATACGAGAACCCAAAAATAACAGGACTGACCCCCTCCCAAATATCAGGCCCCCTCAATACTGGGAACCCCCAAAAAAAGCCGAGACCCCCCCTCCCCAAAAATTACCGGCACCCCCCAAATATCGGGACCCCCCCCCAAATATTGGAACCCCCCAAACTCCAGGACCCCCAAAAAGAGCCGGGACCCCCAAATATCGCCCCCCCCCCGGAATATCAGGACCCCTCCCAAAAAAACACCGGGACCCCCCAAATATTGGGAGTTCCCCAAATACCAGAACCCCCTCAAATATCGGGAACCCCCTCCAAAAAATAGAGACCCCCCTCCCAAACACTGGGAACCCCCAAAAAATACCAGGACCCCCCAAATATTGGGAGTCCCCCAAATACCGGGACCCCCAAAACAGTCGCGATTCCCCAAATACCGGGACCGCCCCCCAAATATCAACACCCGCCCCAAATACCGGGACTCGCCCCCCAAAAATAGCGGGACCCCCCCCAAATATCGGGATCCCCAATCCTGGGACATCCCCCCCCAATACCGAGAATCCCCAAAATCGGGACCCCCCCCCCAAAAAAAATACTGAGACCCCCCCAAACACCGGGACCCCCCTCCAAAAAAATAGAGACCCCCCCAGACACCGGGACCCCCCAAAAAGAGCCGGCACCCTCCCCCAGTCACTGACCTGGTCCCGGCGTTTTTTGGGGGGGGTCCCGGGCGGTTTTTTGGGGAGGGTCCCGGGGGGGTCTGGGCCAAGCCCCGTCCGAGCCCCCCCCGGGTGGAACCCCCGCAGGGACCCCCGGGAGAGCCCATCGGGAATTGTCAATGAATACTCAACATGTTGATGCATTTAGGGAAGTCTTGTCTGAGTTAGTGTGTGCTCTTGGCTGAACTTCAAGTACCCGGAGATAAGAATCTTTTGCTTTACTGTTTTTGTCTTTGTGTGGGTTTCGCGTGCTGGGGGAGGGGCGGATTTCGCCTGAGGGAAGCAACGTGAGGCCGGGGAGTGGGAGGGGCTATCCCGCGTCTGGGGGCCTCCCCTGTGAGCTGCGAGGACCAATCCGGAGAGCTGATTGAGTGATGGACAGCTCGGGAAACCAATGAAAAGTCATTTCGCTTTCTCCATTCACAGTGGATCAAGTTAACTAATCTCTCCTTCGGCCTCAGGCTCCCGGTGTGGTGCCGTGGCCTCTGGCCGGTGCCCCGGCCCCCGGCCCGGCCCCGGCTCTGCGGGGAGCCCCCGGCCTGGCCCCGGGTCGTGCTGGGACAGTTTCAGGGGCTGCCCCCGGGGCGCGCGGGGCTCGGCCATGGGGCGAGTGGGGCGAGCGTGGAACGGACACGCGGCCAAGCGAACACGCGGAGAAACGGCCCCGGGGGTTCAGTTGCAACAGCAACAGCGGCAGCGGCGGCAGCGGCAGCGGCAGCAGCGGCAGCGGCAGCAGCGGCGGCAGCAGCAGCAGCGGCAGCAGCGGCGGCAGCAGCGGCAGCAGCGGCAGCGGCAGCAGCAGCGGCAGCAGCGGCAGCGGAAGCGGCAGCAGCAGCGGCAGCAGCGAGTCTACAGATCCTCTGGATCTCTTGTTCCTTCTCTTCCTCGGAGTCGCTTTCCCCGACCCTCTCCCTCTCTTACCTTCTCCCCTCTTCCCGTTCCGGGCCATGTTCCGAGCCCGCCCCCGGCCCCGGGCGGGGCTGCCCCTGCCCCGTCGCCGCCCCCGGCCCCGGCCATTCCCCCCCGGTGTCGCCTCAGCCCGGCTCTCGCTGTCCTGGCTGTGGCGCTGTTGGCTGGGCATCACTTCTCTTTGGCATCGCTTGTCCCAGCCCCAGCCCCAGCCCCAGCCCCATCCCCAGCCCCATCCCCAGTCCCAGCCCCAGCCCCGGCCCCGGCTCCTCCCGGGACCTGCGGAGGGCACACGTAGCGCGGCCGCTCCCGCCGCCCCCGCTGCGGCTCCTTCAGCCGGAGCTCCACCAGGGCCTGGGGCGGGTGGGGATGCCCGGCCCAGGACGCTCGGGGGGCGCTCGGGGGCCGTGTCTGGCCCCGGGCCGAGCGCTGACAGCCGCGTGTTGCCCGCAGGGGAGTCTCAGGAGGCGTTGCAGGAGCGGTACCGGATGGGTTCCCTGCTGGACAGCGGCGGCTTTGGCAGCATCTTCCCGGTCACCCGGCTCGCGAACGGCACCACGGTGAGTGGCAGGGGCGGAGGAGGAGGGAGAAAGAGGAAGGAGGAGGAGGAGGAAGAAGAAGACGAGGAAGGGGAGGTTGGAGCGCGGCGTGCCAGGCGGCGAGCTCAGCCCGCTGCTGCCCCTTGGCTCGCAGGTGGCCGTCAAGCGCATCCGGCCCTGGGGCGATCTGGTGAGTGAGCGGGGCCAGAGGCTCCCATGGACAGCACTCCAAATCTTTCCTGTGCCCCTTCCAGGTGCCAGACAGGGTGAGGGACATTCATCAGAGACTCGTGTCCTGTGGATCTGTGGATGCTGGGCTGCAAAATGACCTTCTGAGGCTGGCTGAAGAACACCCAGCTAATGTGGTGATGAGCCTCCTGCGCTCTGCGCCATTGTGTGACAGGTATGCGGCACAGGTGCCCTGTGAGCTCAGGCTTCACTGGCCTGTAGGGCCATTTCCCTGCACAGCCTGTCCAGTAAGGTCTGCCAGACAGGCAGAGAGCTCTGGGCCCCTTGAGCCACCCTGTTTGCTGATCCTTCTGCCATGCTCCCTTCCTGCCCCTCAGGGCACAGGGGCTCTGTCACCTGGCCCCACTCAGCTGCATGGGGCTTGGTACTGATGCACAGCTCTGATCCCACAGAGCTGCAGCCTTGATGTGGAAAACCATCGGCTCATCGGGACCAGCAGTGCAGAAGGTGCTTCCAGAGCTGCTTTTTGTGATGGAAGACAGGCCAGTATACAGCATGTTCTTCATCAAAGAGGACAACGAGGCCGTCTTTGCACTGGCAGTGAGTTTCTGACACTGGCCTTTGCTTGCCCTCCAGGTCCCCTCTCCAGCAGCTCTCCATGCTCTGCCCAGTGCCCTGCAGCTCCCAGCCTCGGGCACTGGGCTGAAGGCTGGGCTAGGGACAGGCTCAGGGGCAGCAGGCCGGGTGCTCCCCCTGTGTCTCCCCTTGGGCCCTGCCACACGGACACCTCGGCACTGAGCACTGCCTCGGGCTGCTCTGTCTTTTGCAGGCAACTCTGGTGCTCTGGGTGACTGTCCACATGCCCGAGTGGCACCACACAATGATTGCATATTCTGCCCGTGTCTTCGTGGCTCTGCTATTCCAAATTTTCAGCACCACAGAGCAGATGCCACAGGAGGTTGAGAACTTCTGGACAGCATGCCGGGAGGAACACCGCCTTCCCAGCAAGCCCAACAGGTCCCAGTCACCCTGTCCTTCCCATGCCCTTGTGGCCAGGGTCACTGCTCCCAGCGTGACCTGGCCTTTGCTCTGGCCACAGGTTTGCAGTGCAGACCATGAAGGCTCTGCTCTGCCTACTGGGCTGTGATAAGAAGCTGGTGGCTCTGGAGCGCAGGCGGGTCTGGGACACCCTGCTCTGTGCTGAGAACCAGCACTATGCAGTGGGGCTGCTGGCCAGGTGAGTCCCCCTTCTCCCCGCTGCCAGCATTGGTGCCCTGTGCCCGGAGTGCCCCACACGCTCCCCGTGGTAGTGGCCAGAGAGCCTTGGCACCGAGGGACGGCCGAGCAGCCTGGAAAAGGCTGGGAGAGGAGGGCTCCCAGGAGCAGCTGCCTCCCAAAGGGCCCACGTCCTCTCGCAGGGTGCTGGGCAAAGGTCCCACACCTCTGTGAGTCAGTCCTGGGAGAGGTTTGCCGGCCCGGCTCAGGACTTTGGTGCCTTTCTCCCCCTGCCAGGGAGATGCGCCGTGGCTCGAGCCCCTTGTGTTGCGGCATCGCCAGGCACCTGCTCAGCCTGCTCATCGGGGGGCAGCCGCGCTGGGATCTGCCGGCCCTGGCGTTCTTTGTGGAGGTGAGCCTGAGGGCCAGCGCTGCCTGGCTGAGCTGCCTCCCAGCTCTCTGGCTCTGGGAGCCGCAGCCGCCTGGCACGGTGCGCGCCCGGTGCTGCCGCCTGGGCCCGGCCCTGGGCAGTTCTGCACTCCCAGCGGCCGGATCCCTGTCACTGTCCTGTGCCTTTCAGGTCCTGCAGTGCCTGGACTTGAGCAAACACGGGCACAGTGCCCTGTCGGTCATGTCCAGGCACCTGCCGAGCGAGAGCAGGGACAGGCTGCGCCTGGAGCTCAGAGGCCTCGTGGTGCTCAGCAAGGAGCCCTTGCTGGTGAGAAGGGGGCAGTGGCTGAAGCCGTGCTGGCATTGTGGGGCTGGGCAACGCTGCCCCTTGGGCTTGCCTGGGATTCGGCAGCTGAGGCAGCTGCTCCCAGCTCTCTGCCTCCTGCTTCAGCTGCCCGAGTGCCTCGGCACAGGCCTCTGGCCTCTGGGTCCTGAGGCAGCTGCGTGGGGTTGCAGGGCCAGGGCCCTGTTGGTGCTGCAGCCCTCCAGGGCTTCACAGCACAGCCTTGTGTTGCACACAGAGCGGAGGAATACGCGGCGTCTACCACCACCTGGTGGAGCAGCTGGGTGATCCGGATGGAGAGATGGTGTGGATGACCCTCTCTGTGCTCGCCCACATGCTCCAGGAGAAGGACCTTAAGATACCCAGCGCCACTGCCCAGAAGCTGGCTGAGCCACTCCTCCCACACTTTGAGAATGTAAGGTTCTGTGGACTGCCAGGAAACTTTGTGCCCTGGGCAGTTTTGGGCCTTTGCCCCACTGGGACTGGACTAGTTGGTGCTGAGCTCTTCTCCTTTCCTCCAGGACAACAGCCACGTGCAGCTGCTCTCCATCCAGCTCTTCAGCAAGGTGATGGAGCTGGTAGTGGAAGAGGGGAAAAAGGCTCTCACCAGAACCGTGAGCCAGAGCCTGCTTCCCCTCTTCTTGCACTGGCATGATGAGAACCGGTGTGTGGCGAAGGTGAGGTTTTGTGTCGTGCTGCTGCGTCCCCGGCAGGGGCTTGGCTGCCTCTTCCCCTGGCGCCTCATGGGCTCCAGCCTCGCCCTGGCCTTGGCACAGGGATGTGGGTCCCATGCCCCGGGCTCTGGTGCCACCCACAGCTCTCTGCTGCTCTCCAGGCCTCTGGCGAAACCCTGCTTTGCGCAGCACGCTTCCTGGGGAGGAGGGATCTGGAGGAGCTGCTGAGCCAGCCGTGGCGCATGAAGGTCGCCAAGTGCCTGGTAAGGCCAGCCTGGAAGCCCCAGCCACAGGCTGGAGAAGTCCCCTGTCCCCGGAGCTCAGCGTGCGGGGCCGGCAGCTGTGACCCTGCCCAGCGCCGCAGCCAGGGCAGCCGCAGCCTGCGCCCTACACAGGGGCTGCTCCCTTCGCTGGGCTGCGTGGGCTCTCGGCCGGGCCTCGGGGCTGTGCGGGCCGGGGAGGCCGGGGCTGGGCGCAGGAAGCGCCCGGCCGAGGGGCAGAGCCCGCGCCGAGCTTTCCCTCCTGGCGCTCTCCGCAGCTGCTACAGGACGAGAGCCGAGCGGCCGAGCACCTGCGCTGGGCCCTGCCGTGCCTGCAGAGCCCGCAGCCGCGCCTGCGACAGGCGGCCCTCAGGCTCATCGGTGAGCCGCCAGCCCGCCGTCCCTCCCCGCCTCCGGCCCGGCTGCTGCCCCGGCAGCGGGAGCCGGGCCCGGCGCGGTGCAGCCCCGCCTGCCCTCGGCGCTGCCGCCGCCCTCCCGCAGCCGTGCCCTGGGGCGGCACCATGTGCCAGGAGCCCGGGCTGAGCCCTGCCCGGGGGACGAGGCCGTGTGGCCGCAGGGCTGGCAGCGCCCCTGGGGGGCAGCTGTGCCGCTGGGGCCGACACGGGCTCTGTGTTGCCAGGGCTCGCCGGAACGCTCCTGAGGGGACACAAGGAGGAGCTGCAGGTCCTCAGCGAGGGTGAGTGAGGGCAGCCGCCCTCGTGGCAGCAGGATGGCCCTGGCCGGAAGGTTTCCTTGGATTCCCACAGTCTGGCCTCTGACTGTGGTTCTGCTTCTCTCTCTTGCAGCCCTTCAAGCCCTGAAGGAGGACAAGAGCCCCTGCTTTATGCGGCAGGTTATCCAGCTGCAATTCAACAGAAGATCTGCCGAACTTCATGTGCTGGATCAGAAGAACCAGTGTCCTTCGGCGACCTGCCCATTGAAGATGGGACCAGCTGCAGAGCAGACGGGACCAGCTGCAGCTCCAGGCACAGCTCTCGCTGCTCACAGCTGAGCCTGTTGCAAGCTCCAGGAGCTCCTGCCGTCTCCCTCCCTGTTGGCAGCTCTCTCCCTCCATTCCTCAGACCCTGCCCATCCCCTGTTTTGCCTCCCAGCTCACCCCTTCGCTTTGCCTTCCCTTCATAAAGTTTTTTTTTTTCACTTTACCCACATCTCTGTGGAGCCTGAGCGGCACCAAACATGAGCCCTGGGACACACAGGGCCCTGCTGCTGTTCTCTGTGCATGGACAGAGAGGAACAAGGGCAGCTCAGGCTGCAAAGATCCCTGTCGTGCAGGTCCCTTGCACAACACTGTGGGGTTAAAAGCCGTGCTGAGCACGATGAAGGGGACAAGGAGCCTGGGTTTTAGAAGAGCCAGCTTGAGTAGGCTCTGAGCCCAGCCTTGAGGGATTCCCTGGCTAGCATCCATATAGGACAAAGGAGCTTGCAATGCTGGAAGTGTTCACAAAGAGCTTTTTGAAAGCACAGCAGTGCTCCATCCCCACACAGGGATGGGAAGAGGGCAGAACTGGAGGCCATCGTGGCCTAACAGTGAGCTCTGGGTGTGCTAAAAGCAAATGAAGCAGCAGCAGCAGCAGCAGTGGCGCAGTGGCCGAGACTCAGAGCGCGACCGTGCCAGTGGACGGAGCGCTGCCAGGCAGTGCCTGCACACTGGGTGAGGGTCTGGGGGCTCTGGTCTCCCCACAAGTGAGGAATGGCAGCCCCTGCCTCAGACCCAGTCAGAAACCCAAGTGAGACCAGAGGCAGGGCACTGTCACAACAGCCAGTGCTGCACTCACTTTGCCACTAGGGCCCCATGCCTAGAGTGGGTCACACTCGGGGAACAGGAGGCCTTAGACGTGGCTCAAGTCATTGCTCCATGGCCTTTTGGCTCTCAGATTGCATTTGAGGGGGACAAGGAGGAGGGGAAGGTCTTTTCCATAGGATAAAAAGGATTCCTTACTCTGGGGGATCTGTGGGGCAAAAGACAAAAATGGTGAAGCTGCAACAACATAAATATGGGGGAGGTTCAAGGGGAAGGTACAAATTGAAGAAATGCTGAGGAGGGATAAAGGGTAGGGGCGCACAAAGGCATTGTCCAATGAGGGAGGTAGGGGGGAAAACTGGGTCACCATGGACTGATGAGACGCCCAGTTTAAGGGGATTTCCAAAGGGGAATTGCAAGCAGAGGGTTGGCACAAAACAGCATTGACAGGTAATTCAGGACAGATGGACAAGGAGGGTGGGAGGGTATAATTTTGGACTAAACCATTAACTTGGGCAATAACAGAACACACCATTAACCAGAAGCACACTGCAACGTGTGTCTGTGCAAGCGGAGGATCCGCATGCTCAGCTGGGAGGGAAAAACCTTTTTTGGAGATGTTTCTACCTCACTGTTGCCAAAATCTTGGTCTTTACCCCAGTTAATAAGCATTTGCCTGTGGAAGACACCCTTGGGGAATAGGAAATCTAAATAATGGAATAGCTGAGGTTGGATTTAGTTTATTAATCTAAACTTTTTTTGTTGTGAGACAGGATTAGCAAGAAGGCAAAAACAAGGTTTAACTTTAAATGGTAAAAAGAGAAATTCTATCACTAAAAAGTATAAGAAAAATAATTTAAATAAATTAGATAAAGCTTGAGAATACTTGTTTTCCTCCACACGCTTTTTTATTAATACTGAAAACATCCAAAAACCAATTCAGTTTGTTTACCATCTTTAAAATAGTTTTTTACTAATTTACTAGAAAGAGACTTTTTTTTTCAGTCTATGAAGATTTCTTCACAAGAAATAGTTTTCCTGTGGTTTTGTTGTTCCCAGAAGAATGGAAATCTGATTACTATGTAAAAATCCTTTTTTTAGACTAACAGTTAATCTCGTAACTTTTTTTGGTGGACTGCATTAATTTATGAGGCACACTTTAAGGATTATATTTTTAAGCAAAAGTTTACTTTTTTTTTTGAGAGCATAAGTTTTTTTCTTTTTCTTTTTTTGGGGAAAACTGAAAGGGATTATTTTATTATTTAAACTTAGCGGGTAACAGCAATTTTTACATTTGTTTACTTTAATATTAATGCTTTTGTTTATATTTACAGTTAGAACAGTCATATTCAATTCATAACATTTTGATATGTTATAGGGAAACAAGAGTTTTTTCTCCATAGTTTAAAAAAAGAGAAATTTTATTTCATGACTTTTCTTCTTCCTCTGTTTGGGATTTGACTTCTCTTTTTGTTTGATTAAGGTGTTTTAATCTTGTTTCTGTGTGTATTAGCTGGTGCCAGATCAGCCAGGACCTGTAGCTGAAACCCTTCCCACATTCCAAGCACTTGTGGGGCTTCTCCCCTCCATGAGGCTTCTCCACCAGCTCTGAGCTCTGCCTGGATCTCTGGCTGCCTTCCCGGCTCAGGGAGGGTCTTTTCTCCTCGCAGCTCCCTGGGTTGGGTTTGCAGCTCCTTCTTCTGAGGGTTTTCTGGGGCTTTTCCTCCTGCTCCATCCACTCATGCCTTGGTAACGAAAAATCGTTTTTGGGAAAACAACAAGAAGAAAGCGCCTTGGATGGGGGGTTCCTCCTTGCCCAAGTTCATCTCAGGAAGACAGTGGGACTCTCGTGTTTGTAAGAACCTCCCAAACACCAAGATTCAGCCCAAAAATCCTCCAAAAATCAAGACACAGATCAAAATGTCTCCAAACAGCTAAATTCAACCAAAATCTCATGCAAAATATAAAGACTCTGGCTTCATAAAAACCCAAAGCACTTACACTAAGACCAATAAAGCACAAAAACACCGAGATTCACCCATGTGAAAATCATGGATCCCTCTCTCCTGTTACCTGCTGCATGTGGGGGGACAAGGCTCCTGGGGCTAGGGAATGGCTGCACATACAGGGAGAGGTGGAACTTTCTGCTGCTTTCTGTTTCTGCTCCTCCTCAGCCTGTGTTCCCACTTTTCCTCAATCCTCTTTCTCTTACTATTCCTTCTTCTCCTGCACAATCCCACCTCCTCCCAAATGCATTGTTTGACCATTTTGTTCTTCAGCCCTGCTTCTCCTCCCTTCTCCTGCTGCCCCCAGGCCCAGCACCCAGTGCCAGCTCCCTCTTCCCCCCAGACCCGCAGCATCCCAGCGCAGGGCAGGGATGGAGCTGGGGCAGCTCGGGCTGGGGCAGCGCTGGGCTCTCGGCCGCTCCCGCCCACACTCGGTCCCCACTGCAGCCGCTCCCGCCCCGACAGTGCAGGGGGGCCCGGCCTTGGCGCTGCCCCCTCCCACCAACCCAAATTCCCCTCGTGGGGAGCGCTGGGGCCCGGGGGGGGGGGGGCGCAGGTGGGGTCCAGGTGGGGAACGCTTGGAGCTGCGGCTTCCAGCACAAAGGATGATGATCCCAAAACACCTCTGAAGGGTCCCTTGGGAGCATGTTGAGGGAGGTTGCCTCTGTGCTGGCAGCAGCAGGAGCGGGCGCAGAGGGGCGGCACCGGGAGCTGCAGGGCTGGGCCGGGGCTGTGGGGCAGCCGGGGCTCAGCGCCGGGCACTGCCTGAGCCCAGCACCCCCCGGGCAGGGCCGGCAGTGGCCCCTGGCCCCCAGGACGCTGCGGGACCCCCAGGAGGCTGCAGGACCCCAGGAGGCTGCGGGACCCCCAGGAGGCTGCAGGACGCCCCGGCCGCTGCCCGGCCCCGCGGATCTGCCGGCCCTGCCCGCCGGGGGAGCCGCGTTTGGACACTGCGGCAGGACAGGGACCGGCCCTGGGACACGGGCTGGGGAGGGCAGGGGAGCACAAGGACCGGGAGGAAGGAACAGCTGGGACATGCGAATTCGACATGGAATCGAAATTATATTTTAAGCATTATGTTTGGGTAAATTGCAGAAAAAAATGATTTTGCAGAAAGCTCAGCAGCTGTCAGAGGATGAGCACCCCCAGGCACTGAGGGGGCTGGAGGAGGGGCAGAAGATGCCCCTGGAGCAGTTGGTCAGAAAGGCACAGCAGGTGAATGCAAGAAGGGATGGGGAAAAGGTCAAGGTGAAGGCAAAGGCCATGGCAGAGTTTCTACAGCCCCTGAGGGATGAACCCCAGGGCCCAAGGGGGCCACTGCAGAGGACAGGTTTGAACTGCAGGAATTTTTATTTGCTTCTAGTTGTGATGGTAATTTACAGGGAAGGCATTTAATGCATAATTTGGGAATGCAAATTAATTTTGTAAAATGTGATATAGGGGCTAGTTCTGTTGTGCCTTTGTGTCAAATATCTGGCAAGGCATACACTGAACAGCTCCTGGAAAATGTGGAAAACGAGATATGGAGCCTCTCCAAAGTACTTTGATGCAAACAGGACAAGTGGTATCTAAAAGCAATATCCTATTCCAAGGGAGGGAAGGAAGAGCTCACAGCCTTTTATTAAGTGTCTCCTAAAGGCAGAGGTTTTGGAGCCAGGGATCTCTCCCTATAATGCTCCTATGGTGCCAGTCAAGAAATCAGATGGAATTGATAGAATGGTGCAGGACCTAAAAACAATAAATGAGATTATTAAACCCAGGCACGCCACAGTCTCAGATCCTTACACCATCTTGAACCAGGTTCCCTCCTCACACTGGCACCATTCAGTACTTGATGTAAAACTGCTTTCTGGTGATGCCCACTCACACAGGATAGTAAACTGTACTTTGCCGTTGAGTGGGAACAAGAGAAAATGGTAAAGAAGGAAAAATGGTAAAGACATGGACGGTCCTTCAGCAGGGACACATGGAAGCACCAGCCTTATTTGGGCAAGCCTTGCAGAAAATGCCACAAGAATTTACCCCTCCCCAGGGACTGGGTTAATGCAGGATGTGGATGACTTGCTCCAATCAGGAGGACAAAAAGCAGTAGAATAAGACTCTGTGAAATGGTTGAATGTTCAGGCTAAAAAGTATCTTCGACTATTTGGAAAAAAAGTGCAAATGGTAGGGAAAAATGTTAAATATTAGGGACATATTTTGTCTGGATTTTGTGGTGTATTGACCCAGAGGAGGACCAGGAAATCTCAGAAGTAACATTATCCAGCACTAAAATGGAGCTGGGACAATTCTGAGGATTAACAGGCAATAGCTTGAACTGGATTGAGGACTCTCTGTTTTAGCCAGAACACTGCATGACTTATTAAACCCACATAGACTCAACGTTGTGCTATGGACACAGCAAAACATCAGAAAATGAAATAAAACCAAAACGTTAGATTCCCTAGTCATGGCTTTTCCAGACTCAGAAAAGAAATTTGAAGTGTTTGTGGATGTTAAACAGTGCCATGAGAAAGGAATCCTTGTGCTAAAACATTTAATTCACTGTTCAGAGTGGCCTCACTGCCCGCAGAATTATGTAGCCACAGCTTTAATGGGACCTGAGGCCCAAAAAATCAAGGCAGGAGGATCTGCTGTTGCCCAAGTCTGGAACCAAGTTAAAGCTTTCATAATCAAAAGAGACTCAACATGGATGAGCAGTGCTCAGTTATTACAGAATGAAACTTGTTCAGTGGCACAGGAGGATTTAGAATTCAGGACAGGGGAAGGGTTTAACCAGCCTCCTGTTTGAACAGCCTGCACAGGGGCTGGGAACAAACCCATGGCTGCATTCAAGTGACAGAGCTCCAGAGCCGGGACAGGAGAGATTGATGAGACATTCCCTGGCCTGAGGGACAAAATGTGCTAATGGATGGGTCTGCAAGGGCAGGAGAAGGGAAAAGAGTTGCAAGACAGGCTCTGATTAAGCAAAGGGAATCACACCAAACACAGGTTTCTGCCCACATGGTCAGCTCAACCAGCTGTGTGTGTACTTGGAAGAGCCTGGCACTGAAATGCCCTGAGCAGGAAGGATCAAATATCTGCTGGTGACAGCATGGCAGCTAACAGGGTGGCAAAAGCAATTCTTACTTCTTCAGCAATCACTGATCACTTATTAAGGTATTTCTAAAACAAGTAACTCCAAGATAAGGGATTGTGGAAGAAACAGACTCAGACGGGGAACTAATTTTACAGCAAAGATCCTTCAGTGGGTGATGTCTGCTTTAGGAATACAATGGGACCAACACAAGCCCTGGCACCCTCAGAGCTCAGGTTGTTGCCCGATTTGAAGAAAACACAAACAACCGAAGTCGTTTATGCGGTGCTTTATTGAGGGCCCGGGAGCCTGTGGACTAACGTCCAGAGACAGAGCCCCATTAGTCAGAAAATTCACAGGGTTTTTATATGCTTCTTTACACGATTTCTCAATCTTAACAGATTCTTACCACATTTTTGATACCTGGTACCATAATCTCTCTGACATTTAAGATTCTGCCAAAAGGTGCATTCTTTAGATAAATGGATACACTCCTTAAGATAAGTAATTATTTCACAACTATACTGCTTGCATTACAAAATTTGCTATAAAGTTCATTTGCCGGTTACATGCGGCCTACCAAGCCTTAGCATAACTACTACTAATGTCAACTAATGTCGATTACTAAGGATTATTATTACTTTAATACGATTTATTATATCAAATGGCAACATTTCCCCCCTTTTGAGCATTCTTCAGTCTTCTGCAAGGATGCTCAATTCTTCATTATCATCGGGTCTTTTAAATGCTGGATTTCTTTTCAAATGCTGGATTTTCTTGCCCGATGGCAACTTCATACTTTGGAGGAGACAGGTGCATCTCGTTGGTTTTTGTCAAAGCTTTTATTACCCTTCTGGTGTGTCTGGTTTCTCTTTCAATAACTCCTAAAACACACTTATACACTAACCAGATAATTAATAACAAGACTGCAATCAACAGAATGTACTGTATTATGGACGATACCCATCCAGAAACCTGAAGTCCTAAAGATTTAAAAATTTCTCCAATTCAATTGTGTTGTGCTTCTTTTTCAATGTCTTTTGTTTTGGATTCAACTATTGCCAATTGAGAGATGTCTTTTTCTACTTCGATAGTCATGTTTGGAATATGGATGCAACAATGGTTAATTTTTGTTTTTAGATATTGGCACACCCCATGCTCTTTTAACAAGAGCATATCTAATGCCATCCTATTTTGTAAAGTCATTCGAGATGTAGCTTGCAATTGCAAATTCATATCTTTGAATCCTTTCTTAGTAGCTGCTGCTAATTTCTCAGTTTGCCTTAACAATTTGTACAACATGTCTCTGTTCCTATATGCGGCTATAGGTGCAAAGAGTGATTCTAAAACCCAACCGAATTTAACTCCACCATCAGGCTCATGCTATTCGTCCTCTAACTTAGTGAATGCATCTACTTCCCTTTTCTTCCGGTTAGATTTCAGTTTTGATTGCTTCCATAGGGGGCAAAGGGTAGGGACTCCTAGAGTGATTTGCGTCGCAGGTCCATCTATAGGGATATGTGTGGTCCATTGTCCATGTTCCATTACCCAGACTAAATTTCCTGGGCTTTTAATTGTAGTATCTTTGCAGCTTATAGCTCTTCTGATTCCATTACTCCAGCTCAGTGCAGCTACCTTTCCCAGAATTGTGTGATTATATTTCCTGCATTCACATCCCCACTGGAGTAACACTTTAAGAGGAGCCAGACTGATTTGATTTTCAGGGGTATCACATGTAATGACTTTGGTGCAGTTCCAATTTTTTTTAGTTTCTTTAGTTTCCCTTGTAGAAGTTTCTGTCTTATAAACTTCCACCAGGGTTTTATTTCTCATTCCTGTCCATTGTATGCACCAGTTTACTGTTCCAATATAGCTATAATATTCTAATAAACTCGGACCCCATACTGCTTTCCAATTGTCCCAAATTACCTGTTGCTGGGTTACATTTTGGCACTTATATTTTTGGTAAGGCTGCTTTGTTTTGATTTCTACATTTCTAGTAGCATACAGTGCTGAGTGCCACACATTTCTTTTGATAGTCACTATCTCCTTTTCTTTTCTTTCAAGGTGACATACGGTAGATATATTTTCAGCAGCCTTAGGTGGTAATGGAATGGGAATTATTTCCCAAGGAATTGGTTCTCCTGCCGCTTGTGGAAGTGGCAAGCAGGCTGTAATCTGAGATATGTTTTGTACCAACCCAAAATCTTTAATCAACCCCACTACCAAATTTTCTTGTTTATGACTCTGCTGTACTTCTGGATCTTTCAGCTCTCTACGTCTTTTCTCTGTTGGGAACCCTCTATCACCAGGCCTGATTCCTTGTCCCGCTTTTACTATTCTTATTCCATAGTCAGCATCAAGTTCACATATCACCAAACACAAGTACTTTCCTTCAGTAGGGCCAATTTGTGGATTACTAATATTTAACCATCCTATGCCTTTTCCAAATTTTTCCCACCAGCTAATTCCTTGGTCTATCCTATTCCATGACTTCTGGTCGTTTTCTTTCCACCATTTAACTTGCAATGTTTGATTACATTTTTGTTTTAACACAAATGAACAATTTACCTTCAAGGGAAATCCGTCCCACACACTTTGTACAGTCCACGGAGCTTCTACCTCCACGGATTCTTGGGATGGGGTGTCCTTCCTTAATTTCCAGGGCACTATTTTTAATTTAATTTGCTTGTAGTCAAAACTTCTTCTAGATTGTACAATGCACATGTACCTTTCCATATCTTGTTGCTTAACTTGCTTCAATTGCAATGTAGTGTTTCCTCTTTGTGCATCCGTATCCCAAACCGTACTAATATTTGCCTCTGGGTAATTAGCACCCTTTTTCCAGGTTACTTGTACATTCTGGACTTCAGCTTCCTGGTTATTGGTTATAAAGCAGGTCAGGTTCACATCCATTCCGTCCATAACACCAACCACTGGTTCCATAACTGAAACTACAACAGAACCATAAGCAGGAATTGGTTTTGTTATCACCAGTAACAAGATAATTAAAAATGCTACTTTCCGCGAAAAATCATCCGTGTTGGAGAGACTAACTGAGTCTCCCATTGTACAGGGACCTTCTTGACTCGAGTGTAATGGATCCATGAGTCGATTTTTTCGACCTTTACGGCAGTGTAGGTGGTCAGGATCACTTGGCGTGGGCCATCCCATGTTTCTTTCAGGGGGTGGGTAGACCAATTCTTTACATACACTCGGTCTCCTGGTTGAATGTCATGCACTGGATTTTCCAGTGGCATAGGCCGATTCCACTGCAGAGTTCCCCTTAAGGCAGTAAGAATTTTGTTTAATGACATGACATAACTGAATATTGTCTGATCTCCTTGCACATGCAAGTCCCCTTTTAACACAGTAGCATGGTATGGTTTCTCATATAGGATTTCATATGGGCTAACTCCCAACCGCTCCCTGGGTTTAATTCTGATCCGGAGTAGTGCTAATGGCAATGCCTGCGGCCACTGTATTTTTGCCTCTTGGCAAATTTTCTTAATTTGCCCTTTGATTGTTTGATTCATTCGCTCCACCTGGCCACTCGATTGTGGTCGCCACGGGGTGTGTAAGTCCCAAGATATGTCTAGCATCCTAGCCACCTCTTGTACTATTCCGGCTATAAAGTGTGGGCCTCTATTTGATGACAATTCTAACGGCACCCCAAATTTAGGAATGATTTCCTTTAACAGTGTTTTAACTACTTTTTTTGCTTGATTTGTTCGGCAAGGGAAAGCCTCAGGCTAGCTTGAAAAAGTGCACACATACACTAAAAGATACTTATAGTTTTGTGCCTTCGGTAATTCTGAAAAATCTACTTGCCAGTAATCTCCTGGTTCTGGTCCCATTTGTAATTTCCCCAGCTGGATTTGTTTTCTAACTACTGGGTTATTTTTCAAACAGGTTGGACACATAGCATTCACCCTTTTTGCCAATGTTAACATCTGGTTAGAAATTACTTCTTTTTTCAGAAATTTTACCAAGGCCTCTGCTCCCCAATGGCATTTATTATGTTCTGTTTCCAGAATTGCTTTCATGATTCTGGCAGGCACTACAACTTGTCCCATTGCGGTTACATACCATCCGACTTCATTCTTCTGAGCCAGCAGCAGTGATGCCAGTTTTTTGTCATCCGGGGAGTACTTAGGTTCCTGTAATAAATGTGGAGTTACTGGGCTCACCTTAGTTGGTACCAAAGCCATTTGAGTCCATACTTCTCTGGCTACTTCCCGAGCCATCCTATTTGCCATCCGGTTTCCTTCGTAGATTCTTCCGTCTTCCTTCTGGTGTCCTCTAACATGCATCACAGCTACCTTCGCAGGTTGGTGAACCGCATTTAATAGAGCAAGAATCTCAGTTTTATATTTAATGGTAACTCCTTGAGAGTTCAATAACCCTCGTTCTTTCCACAGAGCTCCATGAATGTGTACAACTCCGAAAGCATATTTAGAATTAGTCCATATGTTTACCTTTTTCTCCGAACTTAGTTCCAAAGCTCTCATCAATGCGATAATTTCTGCTCGTTGGGCTGAGGTTCCGGGAGTCAGGGCTTTTGCTTCTACCACTGTTTTTACTGTTGTTACAGCATACCCTGCATACCTGGTTCCATTTTCCACAAAACTGGATCCATCAGTAAACAGTTCCCAATCCGGGGTTTCCATTGGAGTATCCTTTAAATTAATTCTGCTTGCATGTACTTGTTCAATCACTTCCATGCAATCATGCACCAATTTCCCTTCCTCTTGCTCGCTGCGGAGAAATTCTGCTGGGTTAACATGATTAGTCATTTTCAGTTCCACATCATCCTGTTCTCTCAGGATTGCTTGGTATTGTAGCATCCTGCTGGACGAAAGCCAATGACCCCCCTTTTGCTCCAGAACTGCCAGTACCATGTGAGGCACGAATACCTCTAATTTTCTTCCCAAAGTCAATTTTCTGGCTTCCTGGATGAGGATCACTGTGGCCGTAACTGCCCGCAAGCATGACGGCCATTCAGCACTGACTGGATCCAGTTGTTTTGAAAAATACCCTACCGGGCGTTTCCAGGATCCGAGTCTCTGAGTTAGCACTCCGAGTGCTAACTTCTGCCTTTCATTCACATATAACTGGAAATCTTTGTTTAGATCTGGGAGGCCTAATGCGGGGGCCTCCTTCAAGGCCTGCTTTAAGTCCTCAAAGGCCTTTTTCCTTTGTCAGTCCCAGTGCAATTGTGGTTCCTTCAGGGCCTCATACAAGGGCTTAGCTAAGAGTCCAAAATTTAAAATCCACAGTCTGCACCATCCCACCATTCCTAAAAAGGACCTAAGCTCTTGATGGTTTCTTGGAAGGGGTATGGCACATATTGCTTCTATTCGATTGACTTTCAGCCTCCTTTGTCCTTGCATGATTTCGCATCCAAGGTAAATTACGCTTTCTTTTATCAGCTGTGCCTTTTTCCTTGACACCCGGTAGCCACCCTGACCCAGCATATTTAACAATGCAATAGTCAGTTTCAGACACGTTTCCTTTTCTTCTGCTGCTAGAAAAATATCATCTACATACTGGAGAATGACATAAGAGAATGGTGACTCTCTTACCTCAGCAGTCTTCTACTCTTTTAATTCCTTTGCCAATTGATTTCCAAATATCGTAGGACTATTTTTGAAACCTTGAGGCAGCCGGGACCAGGTGAGCTGTCTTTTTCTTCCAGTGTCAGGACTTTCCCACTCAAATGCAAAATATTTTCTACTTTCGAATGCCAGAGGGATGCAGAAGAAAGCATCTTTCAAATCAATAACAGAAAACTATTTAAATTTTTCTGACACAGATGTTAATAAAGTATATGGATTGGCAACCACTGGGTGAATGTCTTTGGTAATATTATTGATTGCCCTTAGATCCTGCACTAATCGATACTCACCATTTGGTTTCTTTACCGGAAAAATAGGAGTGTTAAATTCTGATTCACATTCTTGCAGAATGCCTTGTGCCAAAAACTGAGTTATTAAAGGAGCAACACCCTTCTTAGCTTCTAATTTAATCGGGTATTGTTTTATTCTGACTGGCTGAGCTCCTTCCTTTAATTCAACTACTACTGGCTGGGCAGCCTTTGATTTTCCAGGGTTCCCCGTTTCCTATACCCAAGGTACTACAGCTTGATCTACTTCAATGGGAATGGGAGTGGGATCTATTTCCCTTATGGTAAACAATTTAGCAATCTCTTCCTCAGGGAATTCCAACTTGACTCTTCCTTTTTCAAAAATTATTTTCACATTTAGTAACGACAGTAAATTTCTGCCCAGTAATGGCTTTGGACAATTTGGCATGTACAAAAATTGGTGATCCAACTCTTTTCCCCCTAATTTTAAATTTAATGGTTGCAGGAAAGGTCTTTCCTCTAGCCGTCCGGTGGCTCCTACTATTTGGATAGTGGTGTCACTAATTGGCCCTAATCGTTTGTTTAAAACAGAATATGTTGCTCCGGTGTCCACAATGAATTCTTGTTCTTGTCCTCTAATGTTTATCCTTACCTTTAAATCCTTTTCTAGTCAGCTTTGATTCTGGTAATTGCCCAACACCAGTGCTTGGGCGACCCCTTCTGGGTTCATTGGGTAGCCCCCTGAATTATTCATGGCCAGTCCGGATGCTCCTCCTAACCCAGCTTTCACAGGGCACTCATTTTTCCAGTGTCCTATTTGTTGGCAAAAAGCACACTGATTAGGAGCAAGACCTCCTTGTTGATATCCTGGGGGAACCATTCCTCTTCCTCCTGTTCCCACATTCTGAAACCCTGCTCTTCCTTGCCCTCGCCCTCGGCCATAACCACCTCTGCCCCTCCCTCTGCCAACATTTACTTGTTGTAACGCTGCCAAGAGGCTCGCTTGTTGCCTTTTATTAACTTCTTTGTCCCTATTGTTGTAAACCTTTCAAGCTATTTCCAGCATTTTATCCAAATCCCGAGTATCATGTCCCTCTAATTTCTGCAACTTCTTTCGTATATCTTCCTGTGACTGACCTAAAAAGATTAGAGCAAGCTGCAACTTCCCTGCTTTACTATCAATTTCCAGATCAGTGAAGCGTCTGGCAGTTTCCTTAAGTCGCTCCAGAAACGCCGAGGGTGATTCATTCTTATCTTGTCTAACCGTATACAATTTTGACCAGTTTAGCGTTTTAGGCATTCCAGTCCTAATTCCTTCTACTAACAATTCCTGATACTCCCTGATAGATTCCCTTCTTCTACCACTGTTCGGATCCCAGTCAGGATCATCACTCGGTACCAAGTCACTCACGGTTCTCCTGTCTGAATGCAACCTGATTATTTCCCGAGCACGCTCCTTCATTGCCCGCAACACTATTTCCTTTTCAGTGGAATCCATTAAGGTATCTAACAAAACTTGCATATCATTCCAGTCTGGATTCTGAGTCTTAATAATCATCCTGACCACCCGTGCCACTTTTTCAGGATTCTCACGGTAACTGCCCGCTGACTGCTTCCAAATTACCAGATCTCCTGGGGAGAAAGGTACTTTCACAAGCACCCTTTCTCCTTGGGGTCCCATAGCTTCCCTTAAAGGGGCAATGAGCCGGGGTTCCCCATAATTCTTACGTCCCTGTCTAGTTCGAGCCGCGAGCGGGGTATTTCGCCGATTTTGAGGAGAAGCAGGGGAAGGGGTCGGGGGACACACAACAACCTTTTTAACATTCCCTGGCACTGCTGTCACTTTTGCCACCTCCTCCTCTTCCTCCTCCTCCTCTTCCTCCTCCTTCTCACTGCTCTCCGGTAACGGTGGATACAGAGAGGAATGGGGTGAAACAGAGGGGAGGGGTGAGACAGCCGGAGGGGGTGAGGTAGCAGGAGGGGACAAAGCAGCAGGCGCATCGGGTGTTATCATTAAAGACAAATCCTCCTCTGGTCGAGAGGTTAAGGCTAAGCACCGAATACACTTAGATTTTCCTTTACAACCCCCACACTCAGGTTCTTTCATTTCCAATACCATGATTCCACATTCAGTCTGCCACTCCTTTTTGCGGCGCAGCAAATAAAACAAATCTAAATACTGTATCTTATCCCATTTTTCATTTTCCCTTAAATACTGCATTAACGAATTCAGAGTATCATAATCCACAGTACCATTTTCTGGCCATGCCGGCCCCTCTCGGTCATATTCTGGCCACAAATGATTACAATAATCAATCATTTTACCCTTACTCATCTCTTGCGAAAACCCCTCACTTTTCCACCTCTTCAACAAACATCCTAACGGTGTATTTCTAGGCATACCCTTAGAGTACTGAACCATAGACTTAAGTGCTTTAAATGGCATTTTAAACCGGTCTCACTTACAACTGTACAACAACTCGACAACCGATCGCAACAACCAATATGCAGCAACGTACAAGGAGATAATAACCACAATTAATATTGACAGTGTAACAGAATCAAGCATACCACATACTCACACGCACACGACAGAAATAAACAAATACCAGAATAAATACCAGACCAATCCAACTTGCCGCTTCTCGACGCCGCGAGGGGCAAGTGCCGGACCTGCGCAGCTTTCGCCGCGTCTGACAGCCGGCGCCTAGGCTTTCCAGACCAACCAGACGTCTTAGCCCAACCCTGCGAGGATCGCCGCCTCGTCTTATGAGCAGGCACCCAAAACCAGAAACAGAAAATAAAGCACCTTCGGGCTTACCTTTTGCAGTCGTCCGCCAGGCGCGGGGGTCGGGCACGAACCGATGACTCCCCGAGAATCACTCGGTGCCGGCGTGGAGTGGATCAGAACGCGAACCGCCCCAGCCACCTTCGGAGTCCTGCCGCGGTCGCCAGAAAACTGTTGCCCGATCCGAAGAAAACACAAACAACCGAAGTCGTTTATGCGGTGCTTTATTGAGGGCCCGGGAGCCTGTGGACTAACGTCCAGAGACAGAGCCCCATTAGTCAGAAAATTCACAGGGTTTTTATATGCTTCTTTACACGATTTCTCAATCTTAACAGATTCTTACCACATTTTTGATACCTGGTACCATAATCTCTCTGACATTTAAGATTCTGCCAAAAGGTGCATTCTTTAGATAAATGGATACACTCCTTAAGATAAGTAATTATTTCACAACTATACTGCTTGCATTACAAAATTTGCTATAAAGTTCATTTGCCGGTTACATGCGGCCTACCAAGCCTTAGCATAACTACTACTAATGTCAACTAATGTCGATTACTAAGGATTATTATTACTTTAATACGATTTATTATATCAAATGGCAACAAGGTCAGATACAAAGAATGAATGTGGAAATAAACAAACTCATTCAGAAGGTGGTGATAGAAACCAAGATGCCATGGGTATGGCTTTTGCCATTGGCAAGAATAAGAGCCAGACCCAGGGCAGATATTCAATTATCACCCTTGGAATTGCTGTTTGGAATTCCTTACCCTGCAAATTCTCCACCTAGGGCGGGGGTGGAGATAAGGGATGTATATTTCAAACAGTCTGTGGCCACAATCCTGGCTCCTGTGAAATCTCTCCCACAGGAAGCTGGGCTGGCACAGAGCCTGCCTTCGCACTTTGCTGTTACCAACATCCAACCAGGACATCGGGTCCTGCCTGAGGAGTGCACAGAAGCTCCACTGGTGGCCAAGTGCCATGGCCCATCCCAAGTGTCCCTGAGCACAGGAACAGCCCCAGCACAGCTCAGCACGGGGGGACCCCTCACCCTGGGCTGAGGGGCTCTCCAGCCCTGCAGATTTGCACTTCCCGCCTGCAGCACCAGCATGGGAATGATGCCTTAAGATCCAAGTTTTCTGTTCTGCTTGGGTGTGCTTTCCTTTAGCTTTAGGGTGATAAAGACAAAATAGTCCGATACCAGGTATGGACTCAAGGACAGTTTCTTCAGACTCCAGGCCAAAAGTATAAACAATGTGAGAAGAGGAGGGCAGGCCAGCCAGAAGAGGAAGAGGACACCTTACAATTTGAGACTATTAATTGGATGGTGGACTGCTGTATGTAAATGGGCTGAAGTCTATAAAAATGTGAAATCATGTGACCAAGCCCTCTGATACTTCCATCTTGGAGCCACTCAGGCAGGGCAGGGGCCACGCTGTGGCACTGTGCTGCCAGGGTGTGGCCTTTGCAGGCCTTTCAATAAATACCCATTTTATTTCCCCTAACTCTGTGAGATCTCTGTTCCAGCTCCTAAAGGCAACAGTTTTTGGCGAGCCAGCCAGGAGAGGAGGCATCTGGAAAATCCCTGGACTGAGGCTGACAGTTCTGGAAAGGCCCAACGCAGGTCCAGAGATATCAGAGTCAAGAACACTGGGAACAGAGACATGTGAGTGACGGAATAAAAGGGCATACTGTTTGTTTAGCATCTGGGTTAGGTGCTAAGAGGATTTGTAATTTGTAATTTTGGAAAGTGTGAATTTGTTTTGGAGAATCTCAGGATTTGTAATTTGTGATCTTGTAAAGTGTGAATTTGTTTTGGAGAACTTCAGCACAACACTCCTGCTCTTTATCTGTGTGAAGGACCACCTTCATAAAGAGCAGGTTTGAATTGCAGAGCTCTTGGCTTGAAGCCAAAGGGTGCTGCAGTTCATTAGTGTCTGTGCTGTGGCTCAGAGGGTCGTGGGTTTGAATGCCAACTGTTTGTGCTTTGCTGTATATTTTAGGGTATCAGAATGGGGTGCACATCCTCTTCTGAACGTGATAGTGGAAGCATTCCAAGAGATAGCCCTTTGGGATTAATACTGAAAAACTGGGCAAATCTAGTTGAGGAGGAGTCTATGCTCTCAAACCTAGACTGATTAGACTCTCTGAAAAAATGTGGCCAGCATATGAATTAGATAATAGAGAAACATGGCCTAGGTTTGGAAGTTTAGATCCGAAATTAGTATTAAGTTTAATATCTCGAATATGCGGAGATAGATTTTTTGAAGAATTAGGATATGCCCGGCTCTTTCTGGTATTATCAAGCAAGCAGGACCGAGATAAGGAGAAGGAGCATATATTAGTCTTAAAGGGTAAAAAGAAGGAGCCAACTTTCAGTACTTTATATAAAAAAAACAGAGGAATCAGAGCTGGAGCTGGTGGCGCCTAACTCTGTGTGATCTCTGTTCCAGCTCCTAAAGGAAACAGTTCCTCCTGCCCAAGTCCATCTCTAGAAGTCCCCGGGCAGCTGGTGTCCATCAAAACCTCCCAAACACCAACATTCAGCCCTGAAAATGCCTCCCAAGAGTTCCTGAGAATGGTCCCTCCCCTTTGTGTTCGGGCATTCCCCCCATCCCAGCTGCTGGGGGTCACGCTTGTATTGGGGTCCCCCATCTACCCGGTGCCCGCCCTCCCCAGGCTGCTGGGAGTCCCAGGAATCTGAAAAGCTCTCCCCTCTTCCCTCTCCCCATTTAGGGATGTTGGTGGATTATGGGGTCCCGGGGTCCCTTCTCCCCTTATTCTCTGCTTTGGGGTGCAGGGGTCATGGAGTCCCCCCTGCCCCTCTCCAGGCTGTTGAGGGTCCCGCCAATGGCAGTGCTCCCCCCTTTCTGGGTTCCCCATTTTGGGGTCCTGGGGGACACAGGGCTCTGCTCCTCCAGGCTGCCTCTGCCGGCAGCCGCCACCAGGACCCCCAGTGTCCCCTCACGGGGCATTTTCTGCTCAGCTTTGCAGTTCTGCATTCTCCAAACTTCCCTTCAAAAAAACCCAACCCAGGGACCCGCTGGGATATCTGGGCTGAGCTCCCCCTCCCTGGTCACCTGCGGGGGTGATGGTCCCATGGATGGGGGAACTGTGAATTCAGGGTGCGCTCGACCTCATTCCTCCTTCCTCTATTATTGATCCTCCTTGTCTTTCCTCTTCCATCCCTCCTCCTCCTTCCTGACACCCCTCCTCCCTCCCCTACTTCCATCCCTTCTCGCTCTCCTCCTTCATCCCTCCTCTCCCATCCCTCCTCCTCCTCCCCAGCAGCAGCGACACCCTCGGTGCCCCGTTCCCGAGCCCTCGCAGCCCGCGGGAGGAGCGGGGATGGAGCCGGGACAGGTCGGGATGGGCAGCGCGGGGCTCTCGGCTGCTGCCACCCGCTGGGGCCGGGGGGAACCCGGCCGGGGAAAGGGAGAGGGAAACTGGGAATCTGCAGATCCAAACTGGGACTTGCTGGGAACCCTGGGGGGCGAGTTCCAGCCCTTGGGGATCACAGAGCCTCGGGATCACAGAGAGGTGTGGGGGATCCCAGGAGTGGCACCACTGGGAGGGACTGGGCTGTACTAGGGGAACTGGAACCTTCCTGGGGACACAGGAAATGACTGGGAGCATGTTCAGGGCCACTGGGATATACTGGGAGTGCCTGTGACCTTACTGGTGTAATATATAATGTAATTCGTGTGAAGTTGAAAATTAATGTAGAATAAGCAATTTCTGTATGAATAAAGTAATAAAAAACTTAAAACCGAAAAGCTGCAAAAGGGAGGAACAGGGATTGCTTAAACGCAACACTGTAACTACTAAGAAAAGCTGAAGGGCTCGAGTTAGCAAGACAATAGACTTAGCCAAGTGAAAATGGCTCTGTCCAGGGAACACCCAAAAGATAAGAGCCCGATAAGCACCCACAATTAAGGTAATCAGAGCCATCAAGAAAAATACATCTGAATGCCCGTTTCCAGTAAACCAAAATCTGCAAGTTACATCTCAATTCCATCTTCCTGTAAACCTGAATTTGCCTTCATCAAAATTCATCATCTCCCAGGATACGGTTTCATCCAGCTCAAGACAGTGAAAGAAAACTACATGACTATGCTGAACGATAAGAGAAGACAAAGACCTCCACTCCGGGCAAGGAAAAAACTGTATAAAAACTGGCTAACTAAAGCGGAGAGTGTGAATCGGGCAAGGAAAAAACTGTAGAAAAACTGGACTAATTAAAGCGGAGAGTTTGAATCATTGTGTGTTCACCCGATGCCGACCCCGGGCTCAGCACCGTCCTTTTTTGATTGTGGCTATCGAAAACCGTGTTTATTTTAATCATATTTAATTCTGCTTGATCTCGTTTTTATCTATAACACTGGAGTGACTGGAACACACATGGAAAAATCAGGGACCATGTTGGGGAGAACTGGGACCACGCTGAGGGACACTGGGAGTCAGTTGGAACTACTAATCTGTACTGGGGGAAATGG
>NW_027636375.1:0-28113 GCF_903797595.1 Erithacus rubecula
TCGCCCCCCCCCACAGCAGTGCTTCCCCCTTGTGGACAAAACAGGGACTGCAGCCTCCCACACCCAGTAGTGCTGTCCTGTTGTGGACAAAACCGGTAGTGCCGCCCCCCCCCTCCGCCCCAGTAGTGCTGCCGCCTTGTGGACAAACTGGTGCTGCATCCCCCCCCACTCCTGCTGACAAAATCGGTACTGCAGGTCCCTCTCCCAGTAGTGCTGACTCGTTGTGGACAAAACCGGTACTGCAGCCTCCCCCCCAAGTAGTGCTGCTTCCTTGTGGACAAAACCGGTACTGCAGCCTCCGCCTAGTAGAGCAGCTCCCTTGTGGACAAAACTGGCACTGCAGCCCCTCTTTTTCAAAAATGCTGCTCCCTTTTGGACAAAACCGGTACTGCAGACCCCCCGCACTAGTAGTGCTCCCCCTCTTTTGGACAAAACTGGTACCGGTGCCCCCCGCACCAGAAGTGCTGCCCCCTCGTGGACAAAACCGGTACCGGTGCCCCCCGCACCAGAAGTGCTGCCCCCTCGTGGACAAAACCGGTACTGCAGCCCCTCCCTCTTCAGTATTGCTGCTTCCTCATGGACAAAACCAGTACTACCGCTTCCTTTAAGTAGTGCTGCCCCCTTGTGGACAAAACTGGCACTACAGCTGCCCGTTCCTCAGCAGTGCTGCCCACTTGTGGATAAAACAGGTACTTCAGCCTCACCCCCTTAGTAGTGCTGCCCCCTTGTGGACAAAACCGGTACTAACCACCCACCCCCAGTAGTGCTGTCCCCTTGAGGACAAAACCGGTACTGCAGCCCCTCCCAGTATAGCTGTGCTTTTGTGGATAAAACTGGTACTGCAGCCCCCTACCCCCCCCCTTCAGCAGTGCTGCTTCCTTGTGGACAAAACTGGTACTGCAGCCCCCCCTCCCTAGTAGTGCTGTCCCCTTGTGGACAAAACCGGTACTGCAGCCCCCCACCACAGTAGTGCTGCCCCTTTGTGGACAAAATCGGTACTGCAGCCTGCTCCCCCCCCAGTAGTGTGGCTTCCTTGTGGACAAAAGCGGTACCACAGGCCCACCTCCTCACGTGTGCCCCATGTGCACTGCCTTGTCCTGTGGAGCTTACATTAATGAGCTGCATTGATTATTAGAAGCAGCAGAAAATGATACTGTGAAAATGTCCAACAGCACATCCTGTGAGCTCCAACAAACACAAATGGGTCTCTACAGAACTGCCTGGCCTTGGATTATCTGCTTGCTGACCAAGGAGGAGCCTGGGCTGCCATGGGACAGGAATGTTGCACTTCTGTCAGTGATGAGTTTGAAGTCCAACAGTCAGGAATCACCTTGATAGAAAGAGCAATAGAAGAGTGGTAGGAAGAAGAGAATTCTTCTTGGTGAGATTGGCTCCATGGCTGCCAAACTGGAGGCTGCTGTGAAATGCATTTGTGGCAGCCACTGCAGTCATTGCAGTGTGAGCACTTGGTGTGTTATGATCCCATGTTAGAGCTGTTGTGACACTTTGTGCTGGGAAATGGAGCATTGAGACTTGTCTCAAAAGAGACACAGTCTCAGGAAACAGTGGGGATTTGATAAACAGCAGAGAGTAGCAAGTAATAAGGCATGTTTTACAAGAAATGTGACTTACAGCTCTGAGTAATGAACTTGAACAGCACTTAATTGAAGAACAAGAGGCGATGCCTTTATGCCTCCTACCTAAATTTAAGACTTCAGTTATTGAAAGAATTGATATGAAGGTTGTAGTTCATGCCTTGGTCAAGGCACTGACTTAAGTACCAAGGCCTGAGCACCAGGACCTGAGCCAAAGGTGACCTCTAGATGTAACCTTCCAACCAAATGTTATCTTTTTATCTGCTTATTAGTGAGGCATTTTTAGCAATATGATCTGTCTATCTCTGCATTGATGAGATATGCATTACCATTGTGTGTTTAGAAACCAAACAAGGTCCCATCTGGCTTTGGGGGTGTTTGGTCAAAGTCAACTCCCTTGGTTCCTCCTTGAGTCCTGGCCAGGCTTTGGGAGAAACCAAACAGGAGACTTAAACCAGCTGTTCCTGCACTAGCAGTGCTGTCAGTTTGTTTATTCATCACTGTCAGAGCTAGGTCCTCTCTCAGCAGGGTTGGGAGCCTCAGCTGTGGCTGGAGGCACCTGCAGGAATTCCTAGTGTCCAGGAGTGGCTCTGCAGCCCTTGGCTGTGACAGCTTCCCCCAGCTGATGTGTGCACCAGGGTGATGGCAAAGTCTGGGGGGAACTGGGGATGGATCTTTGTAAATCACTGTGGGCAATATTTGGTAGTGATGATTGGGTGCATTGCTGAGCTTCTCCTTTTGTAATTCTTTGCTAACAAATATCTGTTTTACTGAGATTCTCCTTGTGTGATTCTTTGCAGTTTTGCATTTATAAATGACACAATTCCTTCAATTGGTGTCTGTGTCCTTGGTGCTGACCCTACCCACTGGTGAAACTGAGTCCTATCCTGCCTAAGTGTTTCCTGGAAGACAAACACCACCACTTCCAAATGTCCCCTCCTTTCTGCCTTTCCCCCCCCCCCACCCCCACCCCACTTTATACACTGAGCACAATGTGCCATGGTTTGGGATATCCCGAGGTCAGTTGGGGTCACCTGTCCTGGCTGTGTCCACTCCCAACCTCCCCTGCAGCCCCAGCCCCTCCCCAGTGTGGCTGGACGAGGGGCAGGAAAGGCCTTGGCTCTGTGCAGGCTCAGCAGGAATAAAACCATCTCTGTGTGCTCAGCCCTGTGCTCAGCACCCGAGCCCAGCAGTGTCTCAGTGCCAGCGGCCGCGACATCAGCCCCTCAAGGGCTTTCCATGGCAAGTGCCCCCCCAGGTGACCCAGGTGTGCTGTGCCAGGAATGGCTGCCATGGAAACAGTGCCCAGCTGCCCTTTCTGTCTGGCTGAGCTGGCCTTTGGCCCTGGCCTTGGGCTGTGCTGCTGGTCCCGCTGCACCTGAGCAGCCGGCGCGGCACAGGGCAGGTGCCACGGCACAAGCCCCCAGCCAGGGATCCCTTCTGGCTCTGGGCAGTGACTCCAGCCCTGAGCAAGGGGCCCAGGGCAGGTTTCCATGGCAAGCAGCCATCACAATGGCTCCAGGCCTTGACTGCCTGGCACCAAACTGAGGAAGGGTCTGTGTGCTGCTGCCGTGGCCCCTGAGCGCATCCAGGAGCGTCAGTGCCATTGTCCCTGGAACAGCCCTGGCACCGCCTTGTCCTGAGGGTGCTGGGGCAGCCGAGGACACAACAGCTCTGCATGCAAGTGGCCCTGGAGCCTGACTGCAGAAACGGGGCCTTGGGGTGCTTTCCAAGGAAACTTGGGCTGAAGAGCATTGCCGTGGCACCCAAACCCAGCAGTGGGGCCAGTGCAGTGTCCGTGGCCACAGTCCCTTGCAATGGCCCAGGCCAGGTTGGGATGATGATCCACCCTCCCAGCTGGCCCAGGGCAGCTCTGCAGGGCTCTTGGTGGAGTCTTGGGCTTGGCACACATTTGAGGAGGGTGTCTGTTTTCAATGGGGAGCCTTTTTTTTGTAGCAACCTAAACTATTTTATACTCTTTGCTGTGTGCAGGCAATTTTCCAAGCAAAGCAGGTCTCAGGTGAGTGAGGAGAGACAGTATGGGGCTGGGGAGTGTGAAGCAAGGTTGTCCACATTGGGTCAGACCTGAAGGCACAGCTTCTCTGACCAGGCCAGGCCTCCTTAGGAGAGACACTGGTACAACATCAATCATGGAATGCTGCAATCACCTCTAAAGAGAAATTTAATAAAATACACCCTTGTCCTGGTTTAGGGCAACATGTGGCATGCAGACATTGAGAGAAAAAGGAATAGCAGTTCTTTAGTAACCAAATGTTTTGTGCTGGATATAAAAACCTCATTAGGTGGCAGCATAGGGTCTAGCTTACCCAGCCTGGGTCAGGTGGCAAGTGATTGTGGCTGTATTTCTCCCATCTGTATGCCCTTATCTAAACATGGGCCCTATAAATAAAGCTACTGTGGCTGTTATCCAGTTTGCTTTATGAGTTTATAAGGAAAGGAATTAATGGTTTTTAAACTTCCTTTGGAATGAGGGTACATGGATTCAGGGCTATCACACACTCACTGTACGTTTCTAGGGTTACTTTAATAATGGTACCTACTGTGAGGAAATGACACCGGGGAAATTTTCTTCCCAGTTTTTTGGGTCTACCCCACGAGATTTGAAGGGTTCAAATCTTCTTTAAATGTTAATGGTATGGTACAGTGGCTGGTGTTGCCGATATGGCTGTTCCATTTCACATTCAGAGATAAGGGGATATTGGCTTGGATAACCACTCTGATACCTATTCCAGAAAATAGGAATGCTGTCGCAGAGACTCACCCTGCCCCACAGCCCAGCTGAGAAATGAACCACCCAGATTGGTTAGGGATTTTGGTGAAGGAGATGCGTGAGATAGGCCAGACGTTGAAGGAATACCTTTCCCCAGCTGGTGAGAAACCCTCCCCTGCCTTAAAGGGGAAGAGTCTGATGGTGCTGCAGTGGAAGCCACAAGCATTACAACTGTCCAGGTTCCAACTGAACCACAAGGGCAATCACAGCCAACAGCAGTCACCCCAGTGGAAACAAAGAAATCTAAGAGGAAATCAAAGCACCCAGTTAATAAGGATAAGGAACTCACAGGGGAGCCAGAGGTTGAGATCATCACCCTGTCATATGAAAGTTTCTAAAATCTGCGAAAACACGTGCTATGGGGCTGTGAGACTTATACAACCTGGTTGCTTTGAGTTTGGGACCCTATGTGTACTAGTGTCCAACTGGATGGCACTGAGGCACAGAATTTGGCACCTTTAACCCAGGACTCAGGTGTGGATTAGGTATTTGTAAGGGAGCCACAGCCCCTTTCCCTCTGGGAGTGGCTTTGAATGAGTGTACAAGAGCGAGAATGCAGGAGTGCCATCATAGCATGTGCTTGAAGACCCTTGAGGAAGGGATCAAACAGCTGAGAGAAGAGGCAGTGCTGGAGGTGCTCTTTGGGAGGGAGGGACAGCATGAAAATGACACTGACAAGGTCAGGTGCACAGGGCAGATGTTGTGGAATCTGTCAAACCTGGGGCCATCTCAATACACCTTTATTGCAACAATTAATGCTGATAACAACCCAGAGATGGTGGGTTCTGTTGCCAACAAGCTTGGGAACTATGAGAGTGTCATCAATGGCTTGATGTAGGCTCATGTCTCTGCTGTGATTAAGGAACGCAAAGGGGAAATGAGGGAGATGGAGGAGGTGAGGAGGAACAGTTCCCATATGGCAGCTGTGCAAGTCACAAGCCCCAAAGTTAAAGCCAAAGTCTCCCACTTAGAGAGAGGGTACACCCCACAACCTAACCTGTGGTTCTTTTTGCGTGACCATTGGGAGACATGGGGAAATGGGATGGGAAACCCACTTCTGTCCTGGCAGCATGCGTGCATCAACTCAAGGAGGGAAACACTAACCAAGAGAGCTCCACCAAAGTAAAAGTAGCCTCAACCTTCTGTGACCGAGCTGCTGGGTATTACAGAAGGGAGGATGATCTGTCAGATCCCCTGGAAGGAGCCTCTAGTATGTATGCCCAGGAAGGAGTTGATAACTAGGGCCAGATGGGCCCTGCCTCTAGCCAGGAAAAGGCATGGGAAAACTGGGTCTTTTTGGAAGGTATGGATCCAATGGCCTGACACATCAGAGCAATAAAAATGAGGCATTAGTTGATAATGGTGCACAGTGTACCCTAATGCCATCAGGAGATGTGAAGGCAGAAGCTTTTTCCATTGCTGGGGTGACGGGGGACTCTGTTAGAAGCTGAGGTGAGCCTGACTGGGCAGGAGTGGTAGAAATATCCTTTTGTCTTTTATCCTTTTGTGACTGGTCCCCAGGCTCTGTGTATTCCAGGCATAAACTTCCTCTATAACAGCTACTACAAAGACCCAAAGGGACTCAGGTGGGCTTTTGGAATAGCTGCTGTAGAGGCAGAGGGCATGAAGCAATTGAACACCTTGCCTGGACTATCAGAAAACCCATCTGCAGTGCGATTCCTGAAGATGGAAGAGCAACAGATACCAATTTTCACCTCGACTGTGCACCACCCGGCAGTATCGGATGAATCCAGATGCCGTGATCCCCGTCCACAAGATGATCCGTGAGCTGGAGAGCCAAAGGGTGGTCAGTAAAACCCACTGACCCTTCAACAACCCCATCTGGCCTGTGCAGAAGTCTGACAGAGAATGGAGATTGACTGTGACTGAGACCAACCCAAGCACCTGCAGCAGGGTGTGTTCCCCCCTGTGAGCACAGGTGTGAGCTGGACCATCTCTGCCCATCTGAGAGCCCCAAAGGTCTCTCAGAGAGCTGTAAATTCAAAGGCCTTTATTGCACACACTAATGCCATCTTCCCTGTCTGGTATGTTTTTAACTCTTGGCAAGATGCATTTCCCTCTTGCTGGCTGGAAGCTGCTCTGCTCCAGGGCCAGCAGCGAGCTGGGCTGTTTGGGCCAGGCACTATGGAGAGTCCTTCCCTGAGCGCTTGGTTGGTCTGGGTGTGTCCTGAGCTGTCTTAGACCCTGGGGCACTTTGGGTGAGCTGGGGGCAGCCCCAGGGCCCGTGGAAGCGTATCCAAGGGCTCTTTGTGACACGTGCAGTCACTGTGGAATGGAATGGAACAGAGTGTCCAAGCAGCCCTTTGTGACACGCGGTCACACAGGTGCTGGCAGTGACGCAGCCACTCCAAAGCACTTGGTGCACGCGACGGGAAAGGACACAGAGAGCCGTGCTGTGAGGAGTCCCCGCACAGCCAGCTCATCCCTGCCTGACCCAGAGCTTTCTCCAAGTGCTACTCCTGCGGCTGGCCTCACGGCCAGACTGCACCACTTGGTGACTCAGAGCTTTTCCGAGGCATCTGTCTCAAAGGTGCCCTCAAGGACAGACAGCAGAATGGCAGGCAGAATGCTCAGCCTGTTCAAGATGTTTCGGGGGAAAAAGAAGAAAGGCCCTGCAGCTGCCCCAGCACAGCAGCCACAAGAGCCAGAGCAGTTGCAGCCACTGGAGGATGGTGAGTGGAAGAGCTGGACCACAGGTCTGGTGCTTGCAGCCAGCTTGGCCCCATCCCATCCCATCCCATCCCATCCCATCCCATCCCATCCCATCCCATCCCATCCCATCCCATCCCATCCCATCCCATCCCATCCCATCCCATCCCATCCCATCCCATCCCATCCCCTGCAAACATTCCCATGCCGTGCTCTGTTCCCTGCCCATCTGGGGCTGTCCCTGTCTGGGCAGTGCAGGGCTGGGCTGTGTTCTCCAGCCTCTCCCACAGCCCCTCAGCTCTGGCTGCGCTTGCTCTGTGCCAGATGCAGGGAAGGACCGGACACAGGAGCAGGACCGTGGCCGCTTCCGCAGAGCTGTGCAGGTACCTGCGGCCATCCCCACCTGGGCCGGGGCTGCTGTCCCTGCTCAGCCAGCGCCACATGTGGAGCACTCCATGGAGCATCCCTCCCTTCCCGCCCTTTGTTCTCCTGCAGGTGCTGCGGAGGTTCCTGCACATTCGGCGTACAAATACCACGGCCACAGTAACTGAGGGCACAGCCCAGCCCAACTCCAGGCCGAGCGAGCTGCAGGCAGAGCCTGGTGCCAGCACAGCATCCCCTGCACGTGCAGCAAACTCTGCCAGGGCAGCGGCTGAGGGCAGGGTGAAGGCTGGCACGGCCCAGGCAGAGGGCATGGCCAGCACAAACAGCCCCACACGGAGCATCTCAAAGACTGACCCCACACCCACTCGGACTGCCATTCCTACTTCTGCTCTGGATTTGTTCCAGCAGCAGGTCAGCACCCTGGGGCCAGGGATGAAGGCCTCCCAGGATCATGTGTCCCTCAAGCCACGTCCACTGTGCCCCCTCAGCCTTTGAGGCCAGCACAGTGCGGTGCCCGTTTCAGCTGCCCGAGTGCCTCGGCACAGGCCTCTGGCCTCTGGGCCCTGAGGCACCTGCGTGGGGTTGCAGGGCCAGGGCCCTGTTGGTGCTGCAGCCCTCCAGGGCTTCACAGCACAGCTTTGTGTAGCACACAGAGCGGAGGAATACGCAGCCTGTATCAACACCTGGTGGAGCAGCTGGGTGATCCCGATGGAGAGATGGTGGAGATGACCCTCTCTGTGCTCTCCCATATGCTCTAGGAAAAAGACCTCAAGATACCCAGTGCCGCAGCCCAGAAGTTGGCTGAGCCACTCCTGCCACACTTTGAAAACGTAAGGCTCTGTGCCCACAGGCACTGGACACTGCCTGGAAACTTTGTGCCCTGGGCAGTTTTGGGCGTTTGCCCCACTGGGCCTGGACTAGTCGGTGCTGAGCTCTTCTCCTTTCCTCCAGGACAACAGCCACGTGCAGCTGCACTCCATCCAGCTCTTCTGCAAGGTGATGGAGCTGGTAGTGGAAGAGGGGAAAAAGGCTCTCACGAGAATCGTGAGCCAGAGCCTGCTCCCACTCTTTTTGCACTGGCATGACGAGAACCGGTGCGTGGCGAAGGTGAGGTTTTGTGTCATGCTGCTGCATCCCTGGCAGGGGCTTGGCTGCCTCTTCCCCTGGCGCCTCGTGTGCTCCAGCCTTGCCCTGGCCTTGGCACGGGGACGTGGGTCCCACGCCCCGGGTTCTGTGCTACCTCCGGCTCTGTGCTGCTCTCCAGGCCTCTGGTGAAACCCTGCTTTGTGCAGCACGCTTCCTGGGGAGGAGGGATCTGGAGGAGCTGCTGAGCCAGCCATGGCGCATGAAGGTCGCCAAGTGCCTGGTAAGGCCAGCCTGGAAGCCCCAGCCGCAGACTGGAGAAGTCCCCTGCCCCCGGAGCTCAGCGTGCGGGGCCGGCAGCTGTGGCCCTGCCCAGCGCCGCAGCCAGGACAGCCGCAGCCTGCGCCCTACACAGGGGCTGCTCCCTTCGCTGGGCCGCGTGGGCTCTCAGCCGGGCTCCTCCGGCCCCGAGCCGGGTGCCCTCGGAGTCCCGGCCCGGCTGTCCCTCGGGGCTGTGCGGGCCGGGGAGGCCGGGGCTGGGCGCAGGGAGCGCCCGGCCAGAGGGGCAGAGCCCGCGCCGAGCTTTCCCTCCTGGCGCTCTCCGCAGCTGCTACAGGACGAGAGCCGAGCGGCCGAGCACCTGCGCTGGGCCCTGCCGTGCCTGCAGAGCCCGCAGCCGCGCCTGCGACAGGCGGCCCTCAGGTTCATCGGTGAGCCGCCAGCCCGCCGTCCCTCCCCGCCTCCGGCCCGGCTGCTGCCCCGGCAGCGGGAGCCGGGCCCAGCGCGGTGCAGCCCCGCCTGCCCTCGGCGCTGCCTCCACCCTCCCGCAGCCGCGCCCTGGGGCGGCACGATGCGCCAGGGGCCCGGGCTGAGCCCTGCCCGGGGGACGAGGCCGTGTGGCCGCAGGGCCGGCAGCGCCCCTGGGGGGCAGCTGTGCCGCTGGGGCCGACACGGGCTCTGTGTTGCCAGGGCTCGCCGGAACGCTCCTGAGGGGACACAAGGAGGAGCTGCAGGTCCTCAGTGAGGGTGAGTGAGGGCAGCCGCCCTCGTGGCATTGGGGCCGCCGGGGGCAGCTGCAAATGCCGGGCACGGAGCTGCAATCGCTGCCCGGCTGCGGAGGGCTCTGCGGCCTGTGCGGATGAGGGGCAGTGCGGGCCGAGCACGGAGAGCTCTCAGGGACACGGGGGATCCGTGGTCAGCACCTTCTGGCCCGTGCCCTGGTCTCCTGCTCCTTCGTGGCCATGGCAGGAGCTGGGTGGGATGGCCCTGGCAGGAAGGTTTCCTTGGATTCCCGTAATCCGGCCTCTGACTGTGGCTCTATTTCTCTCTCTTGCAGCCCTTCAAGCCCTGAGGGAGGACAAGAGCCCCTCCTTTATGAGCCGGGTTATCCAGCTGCAATTCGACAGAAGATCTGCTGAACTTCGTCTGCTGGATCAGAAGAACCAGTGTCATTCAGCGACCTTCCCATTGAAGATGGAACCAGCTGCAGCTCCAGGCACAGCTCTTGCTGCTCACAGCTGAGCCTGTGGCAAGCTCCAGGAGCTCCTGCCGTCTCCCTCCCTGTTGGCAGCTCCCTCCCTCCATTCCTCAGGCCCTGCCCATACCCTGTTTTGCCTTCCAGCTCACCCCTTTGCTTCGCCTTCCCTTCATAAAGTTTGGTTTGCTCACTTTACCCACATCTCTGTGGAGCCTGAGCGGCACCAAACCTGAGCCCTGGGACACACAGGGCCCTGCTGCCGTTCTCTTCCATGCTGTGCTCTGTGCACGGACAGAGAAGAACAAGGACAGCTCAGGCTGCAAAGGTCCCTGTCGTGCAGGTCCCTTGCACAACACTGTGGGGTTAAAAGCCGTGCTGAGCACGCTGAAGGGGACAAGGAGCCTGTGTTTTAGAAGAGCCACCTTGAGTATGCTCTGAGCCCAGCCTTGAGGGATTCCCTGGCTAGCATCCGTATAGGACAAAGGAGCTTGCAATGCTGGAAGTGTTCACAAAGAGCTTCCTGAAAGCACAGCAGTGCTCCATCCCCACACAGGGACGGGAAGAGGGCAGAACTGGAGGCCATCGTGGCCTAACAGTGAGCTCTGGGTGTGCTAAAAGCAAATGAAGCAGCAGCAGCAGCAGCAGTGGTGCAGTGGCCGAGACTCAGAGCGCGACCGTGCCAGTGGACGGAGCGCTGCCAGGCAGTGCCTGCACGCTGGGTGAGGGTCTGGGGGCTCTGGTCTCCCCACAAGTGAGGAATGGCAGCCCCTGCCTCAGACCCAGTCAGAAACCAAGCAAGTGAGACCAGAGACAGGGCACTGTCACAACAGCCAGTGCTGCACTCACTTTGCCACTAGGGCCCCATGCCTAGAGTGGGTCACACTCGGGGAACAGGAGGCCTTAGACGTGGCTCGAGCCATTGCTCCATGGCCTTTTGGCTCTCAGATTGCATTTGAGGGGACAAGGAGGAAGGGAAGGTCTTTTGCATAAGATAAAAAGGATTTCTTACTCTGGGGAATCTGTGGTACAAAAGACAAAAAAGGTGAAGGTGCAACAACATAAATATGGGGGAGGTTCAAGGGGAAGGTACAAATTGAAGAAATGCTGAGGAGGGATAAAGGGTAGGGGCTCACAAAGGCATTGTCCAATGAGGGAGGTAGGGGGGAAAACTGGGTCACCATGGACTGATGAGACGTCCAGTTTTAGGGGATTTCCAAAGGGGAATTCCAAGCAGGGGGTTGGCACAAAACAGCATTGACAGGTAATTCAGGACAGATCATAAGGAGGGTGGGAGGGTATAATTTTGGACTAAACCATTAACTTGGGCAATAACAGAACACACCATTAACCAGAAGCACACTGCAACATGTGTCTGTGCAAGCGGAGGATCCGCATGCTCGGCTGGGAGGGAAGAACCTTTTTTTGGAGATGTTTCTACCTCACTGTCGCCAAAATCTTGGTCTTTACCCCAGTTAATAAGCATTTGGCTGTGGAAGACACCCTTGGGGAATAGGAAATCTAAATAATGGAATATCTGAGGTTGGATTTAGTTTATTAATTTAACCTTTTTTTGTTGTGAGATAGATTAGCAAGAAGGCAAAACCAGGTTTAACTTTAAATGGTATAAAGAGAAATTTTATCACTAAAAGTATAAGCAAAAAATAATTTAGAATAAAGCTTGAGAATACTTGTTTTCCTCCACACACTATTTTTTTAATACTGAAAATATACAAAAACCATCTTAGCTTGTTTACCATCTTTAAAATAGTTTTTTACTAATTTACTAGAAAGAGGAGACTTTTTTTTCAGTCTATGAAGATTTCTTCACAAGAAATAGTTTTCCTGTGGTTTTGAGTTCCCGGGGAATGGAAATCTGATTACTTTGTAAAAACACTTTTTTTAGACTAACAGTTGATCTCATAACTTTTTTTGGTGGACTATATTAATTTATGAGGCACACTTTAAGGATTATATTTTTAAGCAAAAGTTTACCTTATTTTTGAGAGCATTAATTTTTTCTTTTTCTTTTTGGGGGGAAACCGTAAGGAATTATTTTATTATTTAAACTTAGGGGGTTACAGCAATTTTTACATTTGTTTACTTTAATATTAATGCTTTTGTTTATATTTACTGTTAGAACAGTCATATTCAATTCATAACATTTTGATATGTTATAGGGAAAAAAGTGTTTTTTCTCCATAGTTTAAAACAAGAGAAATTTTACTTCATGACTTTTCTTCTTCCTATATTTGGGATTTGACTTTTCTTTTTGTTTGATTAAGGTGTTTTTATCTTGTTTCTATGCATATTGCTATTTTAGTTTTTGTTGTTTTGTTTTTTATTAAATTTAGGAGAGACAATAAAGTACCTGTAGAGGTTTATTTTAGGCACTGAAAGAGTTAATACCTTGTCCAGGCAGCAGAGGGTTTTGTGGTATTTTCCAGGTGGAGCGGTCGGAGCTATTTACAATAAAGAGTCTTTCAAGGTCCTGCTGGGGCTGGGTAAGGACTGTAGGGTTTAGCCAGAGGAGTGGTGATGAGTTTCTGGATTCATGGCTGTTCTCCAGCACCTGCTGCACTCAGTTCCAGCCACGGGCCGGGGGTTCTTCCTCCACCCTGCCCAGCAGACAAGGCTGTGGGTCCTTGCCAGAACGGGGCTCGGTTGTTTTTCCCCCACCCCCGGAGGCAGCGGGGCGGGCCCGGCCGTTCGGAGCCGCTCCGGGCCGGGGCAGGGTAGGGTTCTGCTGAGCCCCGGCCATGCCGGGGGCAGGGATGGCAGCAACGAGCCTGTCCTTCCCTTTCCCTGGATATCGGGGTCCCTGCTTGAAAACGGGGCCCGGCAGCTTCCTGAGCTCTGAGTCAGAGCCCGTCTGCCCCTGCTCGGGCAGCTTGGAGGGGGCCTGGGCTGGTGTTACTCTGTGAGAGGCCAGAAGGGAAAGAGAACTTTCCCGGGGCTTTTTGTCTTTACATATGTGCTTCACAAAGATATATAAATTTGCTTATTGCTGAAAAATGTGCTAATCCAACACTGACTGGTTCTTGTCAGATACAAGGAAGACTGTCTCTGCCCCTCCCGTGGCTCCCGGACCCCTTGCGTTTGCCCTGCCGCTGGCTTCCCCCCTCATCCCCCCGATCCCGCCGCCTCGGATGCCATCCTCGTGTTTCCGCCCGCCGTTCCGCCGCGTCCCAGCCTCGCCCCCTCGGTGCCCGCAGCCGTCCCTGTCCCGACTCCCAGCCCCCGTGCAGCCGCGTACCGACCCCGCCCCTGCGTGCCTGCCCGCCCCTGCCCCGCCGCGACCGCGCTGCTTGCTGCTGCCGCCGCGCCGCCCCTTCCCTCCTCCCCCCTGCCCATGGCTTCCCCTGCACCCCCCACCGCCAGGCGCCGCCGCCATTACGCACGTGGAGCCCATTGTGCCCGGCGCGTTACATGCCCAGCACTCTGCTGTGTCCACGGCTTTGATAAACACACCCCTGCTGCAATCCCCAGCCCCGGCCAGCCAGACCGCGCCGTTTCACTCCGTGCAGGCGCCCCCGGGGACGGTCCCCTTTCCCGAACCGGGGGGAGCCTGTCGGACAGTGAACCAGCCGCCGGAGCTCGCCTGCGGCAAAGCGTTTCCGCTTGGCCATGGCCCCGCAGCCGCGCTGGCCGTGGAGCCGCCGCTCGCACCGTCCCGTCCAGAGCGCGGCTGCAGCCGCGTCGCCGCCCCTTCTCTCGCCCCACCACCCGAGCCGTCGCTGCACAGCTGCTGTCCGGTGCCGGCGCTGCCGTCGCGGTGCCCCGTCCCCGACCCTCCCGAGCAGCCCGCGTTCCCCGCGCCGCTGCCCATCGCCGCCGCGGTCCCGGATCCGGCCGTGCCGCCTTCACCGCAGCCCCGCCTCCGGCCCGCCGCGCTCCAGCCGCGCTCTCGCCTACAGCACCGCAACCCAACCCGGGACCAGAATGCTCCAGTTCAGCCTTATTATCACACCCTGGAACACTCGTTATAAAAGACAGAGGGGGAGGTGATGTCACAGCACCCCCGTTAATAATGGAAAAACAAGGAACTATTTTACACCTGCCAGAAACAGCTCGGGAAAAGAATGGAGTTGTATCGATTGTGTGAAGGCATGTTATTTTTCTTTTGTTTTAGTTTTTGTAGTCAAGCTTTACCTGTAAGTCAACCAAAGACAAATATTTGGATTAATTTAGCCAAGTCTGCAGGCTCTGATGCCATTTGCCTATCTAATACAAGTCCTGAAAAACCCTTTTCAACCTGTTTAGTTGGAGTACCTTTCCCAAAAGGTTTTGATAATGTTACCCTTGAGAGGTACTGGCCTTACCATGATCCTCATGCTCTTTCAGATCCCAGCCAAAAATATCAAACTTATATTGACAATTCTAAAGTTGGTCAATTTGATCTCCAAGAGCTTTAAATCTTAGGTTCAGTAACTATGAACAGTTGTTATTTCTTTCATCTCATGGAAGGAGACAGTCCTCATTTAAATGTTACCCCATATCACCCAGTTTATAGCAATGTGACTTTTTGGTGTAATCCAACTAAGCTTCTCACATATTTTGAGCCACACACAAGTCGATTTAGCAAACTTCCAATATGATTTCCCAAGGGAATTTGGCTCATTTGTGGAGACAGAGCATGGTAGGGCATACCTTCATATATAGAAGGTGGCCCCTGTGCACTTGGACAACTTACCATAATAGCCCCCAGTGTTAAAGAGGTGGTCAAAAAGAAAAGTAGAAAAATCAGATCCTCCACAGCACATCATTTTGAAAGTGACTTTCGCCCGTGGAACTCTGGCACGACAATAATCACAAGCATTTTTTTACCTCAGGTGAGCACTACATTTGCTCTGAGACAGTTAAATCAGTTGGGATGTTGGCTCAGTAAAGAAGTAAATGCCACATCAATTGCAATTAGTGACTTGTTGACAGATGAAGAAGCAGTGAAACATGCCACTCTACAAAACAAAGCAGCCCTTGACTTCCTTTTCCTGGCTCATGGGCATGGCTGTGAAGATTTTCAAGGATTGTGTTGCATGAATTTATCAGATCATTCTGTTTCCATTCATAAACAGCTGCACAATTTGAAGGATTTAGCTAACCAAATTACTACAAGTGATCCAACCTGGCTAGACAGGTTGTTCGAAGGTTGGAGCTTTGCCTCTTGGCTAAAGGAACTTTGTAAAATAGGCTTGTTTATTCTATTAGTAATAGTTGTGTTATTAGTGTTTTTACCCTGCATACTCCAGTGTATAATGAAAATAATGACCAAGACAGTTTCTAATATTTTTGTTGTTCAACAAAATGGGGGAGATGTTGGTGAAGGAATAGCAAAGACTTATAAATGCCTAGCAAGCAGTTCTGAAACAATAGATGAAACAGAGATGTTAGCAGTATTTGACATAGATGCTGAAAATAGTTATGTTAAGGTTTGAGACCTCTTCCTTTGTTTAGATAAAACCAAATGCAATACATGCCAAAGAACCAACAGACATCCTGTCCCAAGCCTGGCAGGAAAGATCTCAAGATAAGGGTAAAGCCATAAAACATGGTAATTTAGTTGTTCCTACAGGTTGCATGCAAATATTAGGAAATTAGTATATTGTATTAGATTGGTTATTGGAATTCAGAATATTCCTTATGGAATAATACTTACTGTACTGCAAATGGAAAATCCTTCTACTTCGCTCTCTTCTCTCTCTCCTACTTCTGCTTCTCTCTCTCTCTCCCCTCCTGCTTCTCCTCTCTTCCCTTCCCACTTGTCCTCTCCACTCTTATTACCTCTAATCTCTAACTTTTCACTAAGCTCTCTCTTATACCCACACCCTATAATAAAATACAATCCTGAAGAACAGCAAATAATAAGATCCTGAGTCTGTCCCGCGACCGTCCAGAAACCCCCTGGTCCCACAGCCCCCGGTCCCCCCAGGATCTCCCTGAACACGCTGGCGCTGCCCGAGCGCAGTGAGAAGGTTCATACCCCGCACGGGGTCCCCAGTTCAGTCACCAGCATTGCCCAGGTACCCCCAAAACCTCCCGGGAACCCCAAACCCCCCGGGGGCTCCGCTGCCAGAATCAATGAGAATGGTGTTGCTCTTTTAAGTGCAGTTTCAGTGGGGCTTCCAATTTACAGCTCTTTAAAGTGGCGATGGTAGAGACAATCCCTAAAATCCACCCTGGGGGACAAAACATCCCCTACAGGGGTTTGTAGTGGAGTTCCCCTACAAATCTCGCTTTAAGCCGTCATGATCCCCCCTTAAAATGGGTCTTTGGGGCTGCGGCCCCACAAACACCCTGAAATGGAGAGGAAAAAGCACCCTTGTAGTGGTGGGATCCACCCCAAAACCCTTAAAAAGATAAAAACTTCTCTTCAAATGGACCTGAAGAGCCTTAAACGTCCTCACAGAGGGACAGGATCCCCTCCTGTGCTGGGGCTACTTCGAGCCAGGAACTCTCCCGTTCGCTGCACTCGGGGGAGCCCCGAACGACGACGGATCCTGGGCTGAGCCCCCCACTCAGCCGGGGGTGCGGAGGGAACTGGAAGGGCTGGGACGGGGCTTGGGGGTCCTGGGGTTTACTGGGAGATCCTCAGTGGGTCCCACTTCCCACTGTCCCCCCTCTCCCACCTCTTTCCCATTTTCCCCTTCAAAGGTCCGCTCCCCCCAGCCGGGTTTGGGGGTCACCGGACCCTTTCCCTTCGTGTCCCAGCCCGGCCACGCAGCCAGAGAGTCGGAGGAAGCGGAGGAGGAGGAGGAAGAGGAGAGACAGAGGAGGAGGAAGGATAAGGAGGATCGAGAGGAGGCACCACGTGCGTTCCCCGCTCTCTGTATCCGCAGCTCCTTTGCCCCCAGACCATCACCCCCCGCATCCCGCAGGTGCCCGGGGAGGGGGAGCTCGCCCCAAATATCCTGGGTGGTTTTTTGAAGGGGGGAGGGGTATTTGGAGATGACACGAAATAGATTTGTGTTATAAATGCATGACATGTTGTTGGCTCTTTGCAAGTACTTGGACAAATGCTGTATGCATAATGTTAAAACAGGATTTCTGTATGGATATAATCTTGCTTAATAGTACAAGTCAGACATAAGTTTTTTAGAGATAGTATGCTTAAACCACCCGCTTAGTCAAAGATAATAGCCCGTGAACATGTGATGGGGACCCTGCAGCTGACAAAACAATTATCAACACTCACCAGCTGGGACCACCACCCAAATTAAAAGGGAGAAGAATAAAACCACAAGCCAGGAAACATGCATGCTCTAAAAAGGCGTACTCAAGTAGTGACCATGCTAAACAGTTCCCAGAAAGAGCTGACTAAGCATGAAGGTCTATGAATATGTAACAAAGGGATGGATTGTAAAACGTATTTAAAGGGGTGTTCCCGAAGCAGCGGTGTGCTCTCGGCAGCATGCCAAGCACCCGGCCATTTGAACCCTTTGCTTTATGTATGTCTCCTGTTGTCTTTTTATTAAATCTTTTAATTCTCCCAAAGCAGTGAACCATGTTTTTCACAGTTGGGGTCTCTTCTGGGATCAATACCTCATCTCCAAGACCCCAGGGGTCCCAGAGTGAGGGGCGCGCCACACCCAATTTCGGCGGCGTCGCTCCGCTTCTCCTGGTGTGGATTGGGGTTTGCAGGTCGGACTTCCCGAAGGACAAAAAGGAGGCAGATAAAGCAAAAGGAGAAGGAAAAGAGCTCCCTAAGACTGCGGCATTGGCCTCAAAATTTTTTTGCATTAAGAGCCTGACAATAAAAAGGATTGTAAGTATTGTTGGAGAGGCGGAGACGGGGGGGATGAGTGGTGTGTGTGTGTGAGACGCGGGCTGGTCACCCCAGACCTGCGAAGCGAGTGCGGATTTTCCGAGAGCTGCAGGTCTGAAGTACCTGGAGACACTGAAACAGTGAGGAAACGAAGGAAGAGAAAAAGAGTGAAAGAATTCCCCACTGTGGGAGGGGCTGAGGACCCCTTGGAGGGAGTCGAGGGTTTCCTGGTACAACCCACTGGGAAACAGGAACAAACAAAGAAACAAAAAAGAGCTGCTGGATTGATGAAGAAAAGTCCAAGAAACCTGGGCTTTCATTGGTGCTATGTCAAGGACCTAAGACATCTGGGCTTTGGAGATTTTATACCCCTAAGTAAATATTAAGAACTACCTTTAAAAGTAAGAGGTACCTTATTTTTTGTGTTTGTGTCTTGTGAGTGAGTGTGAATGAATGGAAGTGTATATGGTACTGATTATTAATCTTAATTTTATAAAGTAAGGTGAAATACGCTGTTGTGGGGAAGAGAGGATAATGTTGCAGTGTTGGGGAAGTAGGAAATAGGCCTGGGGCAAATAGATAAAATCTTGAGAGATGGGACAAAAAAATAATAAAAAAGGCTCAGGAGAAACAGGGGATAAAAAGGTGCCAGTAGAGATACCTGAAGACAGACCCTTGGAAATTATGCTAGATAACTGGGAGGGTGATCCTTCTACAAGAGAAAAGGAAAAACTAAAGAAGATTCAGTTTTGTATGATAGAATGGGCGAAAACAGAAATAAGATCTGACCATGTTTTCTGGCCAAGATATGAGTCTTTTGAGGCTTGGATTTGCCAGGCTTTAAACACATTTGCAAATTCAAAAGAACCAGTTAATCTGGAAAAAGGAGAATATGCTGCATGCTGGATAAGAGAAAAAGAGCCACTGAGAGTAAAAGTTTATAAAATTTCAGAAAATCAAAGATAAAAACTGGGACCCCCTAGAAATGTTGCCTCCCCGTTCCCCCAGCCCCGCCCCGGCCGCCCTGGATCCCCCAGCACCGGCAGCCCCGTTCCCGCCGCTTTATGGGACAATCCCCAGGGCAGCGCTCCCGGCCCTGCCGGCAGCACAGGCAGCGCCGCTCCCGCCGCCGCTCCCGCCGTGGCTCCTGCCCCAGTGCCGCGCCAGCAGCGCCAGCGGCTCCGCTCCCACCCGCCTGTCCCGCAGCCGCCCCGCCGGTCCCGTTCCCGGCCGGCCCCGGCCCAGCCGTGCTGGACTCCGCCGCTCCGGCTGCCACAGCCCGTGCGCTGCCCGGGCCCCGCTCCGGTACCGCCGCAAGGATCTGCCTGGTCAGCGGCTCCGGGGGCAGCCCCTGCCCACACCCCATCCCTGTCCTCGGGGGACTCAGGCAGGGAACGCCAACCTCTGTTCCCTTACCAACAATGGACTCGGCTGTCCAAAGCGCCTCTACCCTTAAAGGAGAAGCGCCATATCAAAACACAAGGAGTTCTCTTAAATGGCAGATGTCCTCTGATGCTTCCCCAAAACTAAAAAAGAGCATTGGAACTTTTAAAATAGGTTCCCAGGGGAAGGAATTAAAGTTTATGATTGACACAGGGGCAGAAAGAACCTGTCTATTAAAAGCCCCAAAAGGCTGTAATATCAATAAAGCACAGGACAAGCAACAGGGGCGAAAGGAGAAGAGCTCACAGTGCCTATCATTAAAGATATAATAATTGAGGGAGAACAACAATTTGGCTGGGAGATGTCTTATTGGTTCCTGGGGCAGGCAGCAACTTATTAGGGAGAGATTTACAGGTAAAGCAGGGAATAGAGGAAATACCAGAAGAAGGGAGAATGACAGACAGAATTTTAAACGAGGAGGATAATGAAAAAATAAATAAAAATGTGTGGGCCTGGGAAAGGAAATAGGGGAGGGCTCATGCAGTGCCCTTGGCCCAGCCAGGATGGGACCAGAGGTGAGGAATGTGCTTTACTCTGCAGCCAAGAACAATGGCTTGTCCTGGAGCCTTTAGCAGAAGGTGCCTTGGGAGACTCGAGGTTAAGCATTATAATTCTAGAGTCAAAGTTACACAAAGTCTGAAGCAAACTACACTCACAAAAAAAACCACAAAAACCCAACAAAATCTTATCCACCTATAATAAGACAGTTCAAGCCACCTCAAAAGAAATTAGTACAAAAGCACAACTCCTCCTGGCACCCTGACTCCCGGTGCTGGGGTGGGTGTTTAAAGAAAAGGCTCCTCAACCCACCACACCACCCACACCACATGGAGCCCATGGATTGCTCTCATCACACAGCACGGCCGGATTAGAAACACAAATCACCCTGAAATTTTAAACACAGTTAAAACTGGCCACAGAATAAAAACTTTAGTCTCAATAACAAAAAGGAGCAGAAACAAGTAACCCAGGCTAAAAAGCTCCACCATACAACCAACTGCCAGCACAAGAAACACGCTGTGCTCTTGTCACTGACAGTTTCTGTCTCATGCTTGAGATGAACCACAAGTGGAAAGTGGCCGCAGGGAGCCCCACACAACAAGTCACACAAGCTACTGAAGGAGAAGGTGAATCAAGTGCACTTGCTGAACTCAAAGCCATTCAGCTGGCCCTGGACACTGCTGAAAGAGAGAACTGGCCAAAGCTCTACCTTTTTACTGAATCACAAATAGTAACCAATGCTCTGTGGAGTGAGCTAGAAAGGTAAAAAAAGGCCAGCTAGCAACATAAAGGAAAACCAATTGAGGCTGCTGATGAGTGGAAAAAAAATTGCCACTCAGACAAACGCTCTGTAAATGTCCATCATGTAGACCGCCACGTCCCCAAAAGTCAGGCTAATAAAGAACACTAAAACAAGGAGCAAGTAGATCAAGCTGCAAAAATAGAGATGTCACAAATAAATTTAAATCAGCAACATAAGGGAGAGTTGTTCCTAGCTCAATAGGCCGATACTGCCTCAAGCCATCAAGGCAAAAATGCCACCTATAAGTAGGCACAAAACTGAAAAGCAGGTTTAACTATAAATTGCATTTCTCAAGTTATCCATAACTGTAAGACATGTGCTAAAATCAAGCAAGCCAAGCCCATAAAGTCTCTCTAATATGGGGGGAAGTATTCCAAATATAAGTATAAAGAAGCCCAGAAAATGAACTACATCACACTGCCTCAAACCCCCCAAGGGAAGTGCTACATGATCACAATTGTAGAAGCCACCACTAGATCATTAGAAACCCACCCTGTACCTCACACTACTACTCAAAACACCGTCTGAAGCCCAAAAAAGCAAGTCCTATAAAGACACAGCACCCCTGAGAGAATCGTCAGACAACAGGACTCATTTCAAAAACAGCCTTAGAAACACCTCAGCCAAAAAACAGAAAATTGAATAAATAGATCATATCCCTTATCACACAGCAGCTGCCAGGAAAGTTGAACTGTACAATGGACTGTTTAAAATTACCCTAAAGGTACTTGAAGGGAAACATCCAAAAATTGAGAAATGAACTTAACAAAAGCCACCTGAATAGTCAACACCTGAGAGTCCATCACTCAAGCAAGTCCTGCCCAGTCTGAAGCCTTGCACACAGTGCATGGGGATAAAGCCCCTGTAGTACACATAAAAGGTATTTTAAGACTGTTTAGATCTGGTCCACCTCAAGCAAAGGCAAACCAATCTTTATAATTGGTTTTGCTCAAAAACCTAGTTATACTTACTAGGTAATGCAGAAGAAACCCATTGAGTACCACAGAAAAACCTAATCTTAAGTGAAAACTGTCTGTAAAGTTTCACTGTGGATAAAAATATATAGCAGAGTTGAAAAAAGGTATTAATTAAGGTAGGATGCAGATGGTAATAGAATAAGGAGTAGATAATATCTTAAGTTGCAATGCAAGATGCAAGCAGAAGTATACATTCTATCAGCATCTGCTGGAACCAGGTGGAGCAGGGCTCCTTATCTCTTCCATGACCCATCCCTGAGAACTCCTCCCCACAAGGAGTTATACCTTATGGGAGATGCCCCACCCAAGGAGAAAAGCCAAGGATTTCCCATCTAAATAAAATCTGAAATTTGAAACATCAGAGCAACCTTTCCCACTAAATTCCCAGAAGAAGATCAGGCTATCTTCATCACCACTAGATGTTAAAAAAATAACTACACCCTTTTCCAAATCATTGCTTCAACAAAACCACATCTGTCACTCCAAGAAAACTACAGGTACCATTATTCAGACTGTAACCAACACCCTGAGCAACAGGGTTACAGGCTGCATTCTGACCCTGCCAGTGTTTTGGTCTTTATATTACTATACTTTTATTTTCATTTTCCCAGTGAAAAACTGCTATTCTAAATCCCATATCTTTGTCAGGGAGCTCCTTAATTTCCAAGTCATATTAATTTCGAGGGAGGGAGTTTACATTTTCCATTTCAAGAGATGCTCCAGAGCTCCTCAGCAGACACCTGTCTGTCAAACCAAGACAGTGCCCTGCTGCAGCTCCATCCCCATGGCAGGATCCGCGCTGGATGATCCCCAGGGACCCCCGGTGGGCAGAGCCCCCCTGAGCCCTGGTGCTGCTGATCCGTGTTGGGAAGACACCTGGCTGGGGGCTGCACACCCTCCCCGTGGCCTGGATTTTCTCTGCATTTCTCTTTGTCCTTCCCAAACACCCAAAATCAGGGTAAAAATAGAGATGTTAAATAACGACCTGCTTGGGGAGACGGGGGGATCTTCCAGGGGATGCGGGGGACGCTCGGTTCCAGGGATTTGAGGGGTCCTGGGAGGGACCTGGGGGCTGCTCAGGGCGTTGGGCACCCCAGTTCCAGCGGCTCTGGCTGCGCTGGGAGAGGAGGAGGAGCGGAAAGAAGAGGAGGAGGAGCGGGAAGAGACGGAAGAGAAGCAGCGGGAGGAAGAGGAGGGACACAGGAGGAGCGGCAGGAAGGGGAGGAGCGATTTTGGAACCACGCGCTTCTCCCGCACGCCCGCGCAGACCGCAGCGTCCCCCGGGAGCAGCAGAATCGCCCCCCCAAGAACCCGCAGGTGAGTGGGGAGGGGGAGCTCCCTCCAAATCCATCATGGGGGGCTTCGGGAGGGTTTTACTTTGCGGTTCAGGGGATATTTGGATCTTGCAGGAGCCCAAAGCCGAGCCCCTGAGCCGGGAGAGCTCAGAGGGGCGATCCCGGAGCCGGGGGACCCCCGGCAGCCTGGAGGGGTGCGGGAGGTTGGTGCTGAGCGGGCTCCGGGCCCCCGAGGCTGAAAGGGGCGCTGACTGCTCCAGCTGCCCTTGGGCAGCGCCACCATCAAACCCAACGCGCTCAGCCCTTGTTTTCCTCCCCAAACCAGGATTTCCCAAACCTTGGCTGCATTGAGAGGAGGAGGAGGCCGTGAGGACGAGGTCGATGTCCCAGGAGCTCCAGGCAGGTGAGGAGGAAGTCAGTGCCCCTTTCCCCCTGTGTCCTGCTCCATCTCCCAGCCCAGCACGGCCCCGGCTGCAGCACAGCCCTGGGGGGATCTCCTTGCCCTTGCCTCTGGCACGGAGGCAAATCCCATCCTGTCCTTGTCCTTCCTCCCCCAGACAAGGGGCTGAGCACGGACAGCAGGGAGGACAAATCCCCGCGGCACAGCCTCGGGCAAGAGGCCGTTTGCAGCGGCTCCACGGTGCAGGAATGCAACGGGGAGGAAAAGCCCCACAGATCCCGCAGCAGGAGGGGCTGCAAACGCACAGCCCGGGGATCCCAGCAGGAAAGGGCCAGCCCGGCTGGGGAGGCGGCCGGAGCTCGGAGCTGGGGCTGCGTGAGCAGCTTCACCATGGGGAGAAGCCCCACAAGTGCTCGGAATGTGGGAAGGGCTTCAGGTGGAGATCCCTCCTGATCAGACACCAGAGAATCCACACTGGGGAACGGCCCTACGAGTGTGGGGAGTGTGGGAAGAGATTCATCCAGAGCTCACACCTGACTCAGCACCAGAGGATCCACACTGGGGAGACGCCTTACCAGTGTGGGGACTGTGGGAAGAGATTCACCCAGTGGGCAAGCCTGAATCTTCATCAGAGGATCCATACTGGTGAAAGACCCTACGACTGTGATAAATGCAGGAAGAGGTTTCAGCGAATGTCCCATCTCTTCGAGCACTATCGCACTCACTGCGATGAGAGGCCCTTCTACTGCTCCAACTGCGGGAAGGGATTCAAGCTCTACTCCACCCTCGTCACCCACCGGCGCATCCACACTGGGGAGAGACCCTGCGAGTGTCCTCAGTGTGGGAAGAGCTTCTCCAGGAGCTCTCACTTGACCAGACACCAACAGAGTCTCCACTGAGAGAATCCCTGCGAGTGCCCTGAGTGCAGGAAGAGCTTCGTGCCCTGCTGCAGCTCCATCCCCATGGCAGGATCCGCGCTGGATGATCCCCAGGGACCCCCGGTGGGCAAAGCCCCCCTGATCCCTGGTGCTGCTGATCCGTGTTGCGAAGACACCTGGCTGGGGCTCCACAACCTCCCCGTGGCCTGGATTTTCTTTGCATTTCTCTTTGTCCTTCCCAAATATCGACATCCTGGTAAAAATTAAGATGTTGAATAACGACATGGTTGGGCACATGGGAGCATATTCCAGGGGATGTGGGGGATGCTGGGTTGCAGAGATTTGAGGGTTCCAGGGAGGGACTTGGGGGTTGCTCAGGGCTTTAGGAACCCCAGCCCCAGCAGCTGTGGCTGTGCTGGGAGACCCTGGCCAAGGTTCTGGGGCAGTTCATGAACAACTCCCTGCCCTGACACTGTCCTCATGTCCCCCTCTCCCAGCTCCTGCTGTCCCCTGTCCAGGATCCCCCTCTCCTTGCTTTCAGTCCCCTTGCCCCTGGCCTGTTCCCATCTCACCCCACTGTCACTCCTGTCCTGCTCCCATCCCAGTGCAAATCCCATTCCTGGTTTCATTCCCTGTCCATGTCTCGTATTCTTTGCCCGGTTGCCAATCACATATTCCCAGTCCCATATTCCATGCCCTGTTTCCCTTTTTGTATTCCCAGTGCTACTCCCATTCCCATAATTCAATTTCTATATTTCCGAACACCTTCCCATATCCCCATTGCCAATCCTGTTACCATATTCCCATTTCCATTCCCTGTCCTATGTTGTTAATCCCCATCCCATATCATCTCCCGAGTTTATATTTCCATATTCCTGGTTCCTCTTTTCACTCCCATTCCCATGTCCCTGTCCCCATTCCTTGTGTCTGTCCTCATTCCTAGTTGTTGGAATGTGTAACACAGAAGCCTTTTAGAGTCCCTCTGAGAGAGAACAGAATGCAAGAATTAAATTAAAAACATTTTCAGACAGGTATACTAAGCCACACCAACATGAAATAAATCTCTAAGGTTTATTTTAAGAAGTAGAAATATTAAGTTGCATAAATATGAAGTAGAAGTATAAATCATAGTGTGAAGTACATAGAAATGTGTTTTAAATGCCCTAAGAAGTAAAAGCCATAGAATCTCATGTAAAAACCAAGCTGCAGTTGGAGCTTAAAAAGGGTTCTAGACAGAATAAAAATAGATTAAAAATATATTTTATATTCTTCAGATAGAACAGATAGTCAATGTGCACAAGTTAGACATAAACTTTTGTATTAGAAAACCAAGATTCTAATAGGTTTAGGAGAAATGCTTCAGGTTCCTTTTTTTTGATCATTGGGAAATTTGTCAATAAAAATCCGTGTGTTGAATCCAGAGCTCTCTCTCACTCCTGTCTCGTCGCTCTCTCTTCTTCCCCCACCATCATCATCACTACTACCAACCTGTGAGAGAAGAAGAAGAGGAAGATGAAGAAGAAAAGAACAGAAGAAGAAAGGCCAGGGAGCATCTGCCTCTGGAGACTCTGCACCAGCCGCAGCTTCGACCTCTTGCAGCAGAGAGCTGCTCCTGCTTCCATCGGGACTTTATGGCAGAGAGATTGAACAGGGACTGGAGAGCCTTGGGTTCTTTGCCTTTGGAGCCTGACGTGATTTGACAAAAAACAACTTTACAGCAGCCAGCAGCTGCTCTGCTCTGGGAAGATCTAAAGCCACAACCAATCCCCACAGCCGGTCCCAGTCCTGGTCCCTGTCCCCATTCCCAGTCCCTGTCCCCATTCCCTGTTCTATTCTCAGTCATGGTCTCGATCCTGTAGTTCCAGACCCTGTCCCTTATTCCTTGTTCCCTTCACGCTCTCAGTCTTTTAATCCAGCTCCCTGTCCCCATTCTATCAGCCAAATTCCTGGTCCCTGTCCTCCTTCCAGTCCCCTTCCCACACCTGGTCCCATTCTCAGTTCCACTTCATTATTCCCATTAGCATTCCTGGTCCCTGAACACATTCCCTGTCCCTGTTCCCTTTTTAGTCCCATTTCCAGTTCTGTTCCCTATCCCTGTCTCATATTCCAGGTCTTGGTCCCTGTCGAGGTCCCTGTCCCCATGACAAGTGCAGAATTCCCAGTCCCTGATCACATTCCCATTCCCTGTCCCGATTCCTGGTCCCTGCCCCATTCTAGGTCTGCATTGTTAAAAATTTATCTGTTATAAATTGATCAACTCCAATAAATGGAATCAATAAAGAATTTATTGATCAAGCAGCAATAAGCAAATCAGCGCTGGGGTCCGGGGAGTCTCCGCTCCACCAGCGGCGCGCACCCCACTCCGTGTCAGTCCCTCTGTTATTTTCATCTTCTCCTGTGCCTGTGCCTTTCAGCATTTTCTCACGTTCTTTCTGTGTCTGCACAGCCAGTTGCTGGGGACTCTTCTGGCTCCTGGTGGTAGAGGGGAGGAAGGCTGTGGTCTTCTTCTCTTAGCCATTGGTTGACTTTTTCCTATCTTTTTTTTCAATCATCCACAAACTGGGCACATACAGATGTTTGTGGTTATTACAGACATAATCTTGCAGCTAGCTTAAGCAAGTTTCAGTGGTCTTTTGGCCGTATTCCCTAATTTAGCAATGTTTGATTAGCAAAGTCTTACACATACTCTGTTACAATTTCCCCTTTTTATAATTTTTGCTGATCAAATCTTTGCAATTCTGCGTGGCTCAGTTCTAACCCTTCGTCCTGTATAGGCTCATACTGTGTTCTTATCAACATTAAGTGCAGGGCTTCCAGCTTTCTTTTGACTATTGAATGATTTTGTTAAAAATACATGGTCCAAAGGTCAACACTAAAATCACCAAAATTAGGGGTCCTGCAATAGTGGACAGCAGGGTAGTTAGCCATGGAGAATGGTTAAACCAGGACTCATACCAGCTCTGCTCCAGTTCTCTTTCTCATTTTTGTTTCTCTAGGCCCTCCCTGAGTTCAGTCATGGCATCCCTAACAACTCCAGTATGGTCTGCTTAAACACAACACTGTTCCCCTAGTGCAGCACATAATCCTTCTTGTTGTAAAAACATAAGGTCAAGTCCCCTATGGTTTTGCAATACTACTTCTGACAGCGATCTTAACCATTTTTCTAATGCACTGATTGATTTTTCAATTGGAATTACGTCCTTATCTACAGCTATTCCGAGTGATTGAAACTTTTGGTTCTGCTGCACAAGTGAGGTTATCCCTGTCCCTGCACCTGCAATTCCTACAGCCATCAGGGTGGCTATAGTCAAAGTGATAAATGGTTCTCGTTTTTGTAAATGATGGTTTGGAGAGTTCTGATTATCATATACAAATTCTTCAGGGTGGTATGTGATTCTGGGAATAATCATCACTTGTCCTGTTTTGATTATTCCCCCGCTGCATTCTCTCTTGGGAGGTATACATTTTTTTGATTTCCATTCTACACTAAGAGCTTTATTTCTTCCTGCTCCTGGATTCCAGTGTGATGCAATTGTTTCACATCCCCAGTGTGCACAATAATACTGTCCAGGGCTATTACAATACCCTGGTCCGGGGTTGGAGCTAGGACAGAAATAGAATCCTTTCAGATTTGAGCAAGGGCCTATGGGCACTATTTGGCACAGAGTGATCATGAAACTAGGTGCTCCAGGAGTTGTAATAGTCTGTGTCACATGTTGATCTTCCTATCTAATTAAGCACCACTTAAATGGTTGATGGAGGTTGCCTTCTGCCCGTGCTCCCTTTTCCCATATGCAGCCAAAAATGATTATCAAATACATAAAGTAAAAGAAAAGTGGTGGATTCCTTTTCTTAATTAAAATCCCCTTGCTGGTTCACGTAATGCTGTAATTTTGACCTCGGTTTCTGTGCCTCCCTTAGGTGAAAGGCTGGGAGATTTTGTGGTCGGGGTCCATAGGATGTGTTTGTGCTGACCCCTGGGACTTTCCAGCATTCTCTGCCTCCGCCTACACGTTTTCCTTACAAATTTTACACTTTATGCATGCAAAAGTATAACA
>NW_027636374.1:0-27996 GCF_903797595.1 Erithacus rubecula
GCGAGGAAAGCGCGCCGAGTCGAGGCGGCTGCTTGCGGTGGCATCATGTCTGCCTCGCTCCAAGTGGGGCGGTGAACACCGGGTGGACCCGCTCCAGGGCCGGCGTGCCGCCGCGGATCACGCTACAGAGTCAAGGCAGCCGCTCGCGGGGACAACGAGTCTGCCTCTCTCCACGCAGGTCGGCAGAAACCGGGTGGACCCGGATCCAGGGCCGGCGTGCAGCCGGGGGGAAAGCGCCGCAGAGTCAAGGCGGGCGCTGGCAAGGGGCAACGTGTCTGCCTAGCTCAGGGCAGTGCGGCAAACACAGGGTGGACCCAACTCCGGGGGCCAGGCGTGCGCCGGGGGGGCGCCGCCGAGTCGAGGCGGCCGTCTGTTCGCTGCGAGGGCAAGGGGGTCTGCCTCGCTCCAGGCAGGGCGACGGACATCCATTGGACCTGGCTCTGGGGCCGGCGTGCCGCCGGGGATAGCGCCGCGGAGACGAGGCAGCCGCTCGCAAGGGAAACGGGTCTGCCTCTCTCTGCGGGGACAAGGGGTCTGCCTTGCTCGGGGCAGGGCGGCGGACACCGGGTGGACTCGGCTCCGGGGCCAGCGTGCCACCGGGAAAGTGCCGTTGAATCGACGCGGGCCGATCCCGAGGGCAAATGGTCTGCCTCGCTCAGGCAGGGCGGCGGACACCGGGTCCGCCCGGCTCCGAGGCCAGCGTGCCGCCGCGGAGAGCGCAGCCGAGTCGGGGCGGCCGCTCGCGGGGCAAGGGATCTGCCTTGCTCTGGGCAGGGCGGCGGACACCGGGTGGACCCGGATCCGGAGCCGGCGTTCCTCCGCGTAGGACCCCCGCCGAGTCGAGGCGGCCCGCTCGCGGGGTCAAGGGGTCTGCCTCGCTTCCGAGCAGGGCGGCGGACAGCGTGTCGACCCGGATCCGGGGCCGGCATGCCGCCGCGAAGAGCGTTGCCGAGTCGATGCTGCCGCTCGCGGGGGCAAGGGGTCTGCCTCGCTCCGAGCAGGGCGGCGCACACCAGATGGATCCGACTCCGGGGCACGAGTGCCGCCGCGGAGGGCGACGCTGAATCGAGTCGGCCGCTCGCAGGGTCATGGTGTCTGCCTCGCTCCGTGCAGGGCGGCGAACACGGGTGGTCCCGGCTCCAGGGCCAGCGTGCCGCCGCGGCGAGCGCAGCCGAGTCGGGGCGGCCGCTCGCGAAGGCAAGGGATCTGCCTCGCTCCGGGCAGGGCGGCGGACACCGGGTGGACCTGGTCCGGGGCCGGCGTCCCGCCGGGAAAGTGACCTGGAGTCGAGGCGGCCGCTAAGGGGGCAAGGGATTTGCCTCGCACCGGGCAGGGCGGCAGACACCGGGTCCATCCGGCTCCGGGGCCGGCATGCCGCCACGGAGGACGTTGCCGAATCGAGGCAGTCACACGCGGGGTCAAGGGGTCTGCCTCGGTCCAGGCAGGAGGGCGGACACCGGGTGCAGCCGGCACCGGGATCAGCGTTCTGCCTTGGAGGGCGCCGCGGAATCGAGGCGGCCGCTCGTGGAGGCAAGGGGTCTGCCTCGCTTCGGGCAGGGCTGCGGACACATGTTGGACCCAACTCCGGGGCCGGCGTGCCACCGGGGAAAATGCCGCGGAGTCGAGGCAGCCGCTCGTGGGGGAAACGTGTCTGCCTCGCTCAGGGCAGGGCGGCGGACTCTGGGTGGACCCGGCTCCGGAGCAATCGTGCCGCCGCGAAGGGCTCCGCCGAGTCGAGGCGGCTGCTCGCGGGGGCAAGGGGCCTGCCTCGCTCCGATCAGGGCGGCGGACACCGGGTCGACCCGAGTCCGGGGCCGGCGTGCCGCTGCGAATGACGCCGTCGGGTCAAGGCAGCCGCTCGCGGGGGCAACGGGTCTGCCTCGCTCCGGGCAAGGCGGAGGACACCGGGTGGACCCTGCTCCGAGGTCAGCGTTCAGCCTCGCAGGGTGCCGCGGAGTCGAGGCGGCCGCTCGCGGTGGCCAAGGATCTGCCTCGCTCCGGGCAGGGCTGCGGTCACCTGTTGGACCTGGCTCCGGGGCCGGCGTGCCGCCGGGGAAAGCGCCCCGTAGTCGAGACGGGCGCTGGCGGGGGACACGTGTCTGCCTCGCTCAGGGCGGGGCAACGGACACCGGGTGGACACAGCTCTGGGGCCGGCGTAGCACCGCGAAGGGTGCCGCCGAGTGGAGGCGGCCGCTCGCGGGGGCCAGAAGTCTGCCTCGCTTCGGGCAGGGCTGCGGACACATGTTGGACCCAACTCCGGGGCCGGCGTGCCGCCGGGGAAAACGCCGCAGAGTCGAGCCAGCCGCTCGTGGGGGAAACGTGTCTGCCTCGCTCAGGGCAGGGCGGCGGACACTGAGTGAACCCGGCTCCGGAGCCGGCGTGCCGCCGCGCAGGTCTCCGCCGAGTGGAGGCGGCCGCTCGCGGGGTCAAGGGGTCTGCCTCACTCCGGGCATGGCGGCGGACACCGGGTAAACCCGGCTCCGGGACAAAAGGTCTACCTCGCACTTATTGCGGCGGACACCAGATCTTCCCGGTTCCGGGACAACAGGTCTATCTCGCACTTAGTCTCATTGCTGCAGACACCGGGTGGACCCGGCTCTGGGGCCGGCGTGCCGCCGCGGAAGGTGCTGCCGAGTCGAGGCGGCCGCTCGCAGGGGCAAGGGGTCTGCCTCGCTCCGGGCATGGCAGCAGACACCGGTTGGACCCGGCTCCCTGGTTGGCGTGCTGCCACAGAGGGCGCCGCTGAGTCGAGGAGGTTGCTCACGGGGGCAAGGGGTCTGCCTCGCTCCGGGCAGCGCGGCGGACACCGGGTGGACCCGGCTCAGGGGCCGGCGAAGGGCGCAGCCGAGACGAGGCGGCTGCTCGCCGGGGCAACGGGTCTGCCTCTCTGCGGGCAGGGCGGCGGACACAGGGTCGACCCGAGTCTGGGGCCGGCGTGCCGCTGCGAAGGACGCCGTCGAGTCGAGGCAGCCGCTCGCGGGGGCAACGGGTCTGCCTCGCTCCGGGCAAGGCGGCGGACACCGGGTGGACCCGGCTCCGGGGTCAGCGTACCGCCACGAAGGGCGCAGCCGAGACGAGGCGGCTGCTCGCAGGGGCAACGGGTCCTGCCTCTCTGCGGGCAGGGCTGTGGACACCGGGTGGACACGGGTCCTGGAGCGGCGTGCCGCCTTGGATGGCGCCGCGGAGTCGAGGCGGCCACTCGCGGGGGCCAGTGGTCTGCCTCGCTCGGGGCAGGGCGGCGGACACCGGGTAGACCCAATTTCGGGGACGGCCTGCCGACGGGGAAAGCGCCGCGGAGTCGAGGCGGCCGCTCGCGGATGCAAGGGGTCAGCCTCTCTCCGGGCAGTGCGGGGACATTGGGTGGACCCGGCTCCGGGGCCGGCGTGCCACCGGGGAAAGCGCGGCGAAATCGAGGCAGCCGCTCGCGGGGCCAAGGGGTCTGCCTCGCTCGGGGCAGGGCGGCGGACACCGGGTGGACCCGGCTCCAGGACAACAGGTCTACCTCGTACTTATTGCGGCGGACACCAGATCTTCCCGGATCCGGGACAAGAGGTCTACCTTGCACTTAGTCTCATTGCTGCAGACACCGGGTGGACCCGGCTCCGGGGTCGGCGTTCCGCCTCGGAGGGTGCCGCGGAGTCGAGGCGGCCGCTCGCGGGGGCAAGGGGCCTGCCTCGCTCCGGGCAGGGCGGCGGACACCGGGTCGACCCGACTCCGGGGCCGGCGTGCCGCTGCGAATGACGCTGTCAAGTCGAGGCAGCCGCTCCGGGGCAACGGGTCTGCCTCGCTCCGGGCAAGGCGGCGGACACCGGGTGGACCCGGCTCCGGGGTCAGCGTTCAGCCTCGGAGGGTGCCGCGGAGTCGAGGCGGCCGCTCGCGGGAGCCAAGGATCTGCCTCGCTCCGGGCAGGGCTGCAATCACCTGTTGGACCTGGCTCCGGGGCCGGCGTGCCGCCGGGGAAAGCGCCGCAAAGTCGAGGCAGCCGCTCGCGGGGGAAACGGGTCTGCCTCGCTCAGGGCAGGGCTACGGACATTGGGTGGACCCGGCTCCGGTGCCGGCGTGCCGCCGCGGATGGCGACGACTAATCGAGGCTGCCACCTGCAGGGCAAGGAGTCTGCCTCGCTCCGGGTAGGGCGGGGACACCGGGTCGACCCGGCATTGGGGCCGGCGTGCCGCCAAGGAAAGCGCGGCGAAATCGAGGCGGCCGCTCGCGGATACAAGGGGTCTGCCTCGCTCCGGGCAGTGCGGCGGAGAGCGGGTCGACCTGGCTCCGAGGCCGACGTGCCGCCGGGGAAAGCGCCTGGTAGACGAGGCGGCCGCTCGCGGGGGCAAGGTGTCTGCCTCGCTCGGGGTAGGGCAGCGGACACCGGGTGGACCCAGTTTCGTGGCCTACGGGCCTCCGGAGAAAGCACCGCTGAGTCGAGGCGGCCGCTTGCTGTGGCATGATGTCTGCCTCTCTCCGGGCAGGGCGGCGATCACCGGGTGGACACGGCTCCGGGGCCGGTGTGCCGCCGCGGAACACGCCGCCGAGTCGAGGGGGCCACTCGCGGGGGCAACGGGTCTGCCTCGCTCGGGGCAGGGCGGCGGACACCGGTGGACCCGGCTCCGGGACAACAGGTCTACCTCGTACTTATTGCGGCGGACACCAGATATTCCCGGATCCGGGACAACAGGTCTACCTTGCACTTAGTCTCATTGCGGCAGACACCGGGTGGACCCGGCTCCGGGGTTGGCGTTCCGCCTCGGAGAATGCCGCGGAGTCGAGGCGGCCGCTCGCGGGGGCCAGAAGTCTGCCTCGCTTCGGGCAGGGCTGCGGACACATGTTGGACCCAACTCCGGGGCCGGCGTGCCACCGGGGAAAATGCCGCGGAGTCGAGGCAGCCGCTCGTGGGGGAAACGTGTCTGCCTCGCTCAGGGCAGGGCGGCGGACACTGAGTGAACCCGGCTCCGGAGCCGGCGTGCCGCCGCGAAGGTCTCCGCCGAGTCGAGGGCGGCTGCTCGCGGGGGCAGGGGGCCTGCCTCGCTCCGAGCAGGGCGGCGGACACTGTGTGGACCCGGCTCCGGGGCCTCTGTGCCGCCGGGGGAAAGCGCCGCGGAGTCGAGGCGGCCGCTCGCGGGGGCAAGGGGTCTGCCTCGCTCGGGGCAGGGCGGCGGACACCGGGTGGACCCGGCTCCAGGACAACAGGTCTACCTCGTACTTATTACGGCGGACACCAGATCTTCCCGGATCCGGGACAAGAGGTCTACCTTGCACTTAGTCTCATTGCTGCAGACACCGGGTGGACCCGGCTCCGGGGTTGGCGTTCCGCCTCGGAGAATGCCGCGGAGTCGAGGCGGCCGCTCGCGGGGGCCAGAAGTCTGCCTCGCTTCGGGCAGGGCGGCGGACACCGGGTGGACCCAACTCCGGGGCCGGCGTGCCGCCGGGGAAGACGCCGCGGAGTCGAGCCAGCCGCTCGTGGGGGATACGTGTCTGCCTCGCTCAGGGCGAGGCGGCGGGCACTGAGTGAACCCGGCTCCGGAGCCGGCGTGCCGCCGCGAAGGTCTCCGCCGAGTCGAGGCGGCTGCTCGCGGGGGCAGGGGGCCTGCCTCGCTCCGAGCAGGGCGGCGGACACTGTGTGGACCCGGCTCCGGGGCCTCTGTGCCGCCGGGGAAAGCGCCGCGGAGTCGAGGCGGCCGCTCGCGGGGGCAAGGGGTCTGCCTCGCTCGGGGCAGGGTGGCGGCCACCGGGAGGACCCGGCTTTGGGGCCGCCGGGCTGCCGGAGAAAGCGCCGCCGAGTCGAGGCGGCTGCTTGCGGTGGCATCATGTCTGCCTCGCTCCAAGTGGGGCGGTGAACACCGGGTGGACCCGGCTCCAGGGCCGGCGTGCCGCCGCGGATCACGCTACAGAGTCAAGGCAGCCGCTCGCGGGGACAACGAGTCTGCCTCTCTCCACGCAGGTCGGCAGAAACCGGGTGGACCCGGATCCGGGGCCGGCGTGCAGCCGGGGAAAGCGCCGCAGAGTCAAGGCTGGCGCTGGCAGGGGCAACGTGTCTGCCTCGCTCAGGGCAGTGCGGCAAACACAGGGTGGACCCAACTCGGGGCCGGCGTGCCGCCGGGGGGGCGCCGCCGAGTCGAGGCGGCCGCTCGCGAGGGCAAGGGGTCTGCCTCGCTCCAGGCAGGGCGACGGACATCCATTGGACCTGGCTCTGGGGCCGGCGTGCCGCCGGGGATAGCGCCGCGGAGTCGAGGCAGCCGCTCGCAAGGGAAACGTGTCTGCCTCGCTCAGGGCAGGGCGGCGGACACCCATTGGACCCGGCTCCGGGGACGGCGTGCCACCAGGGAAAGCGCCGCAGAGTCGAGGCAGCCGCTCGCGGGGGAAACGGGTCTGCCTCACTCTTTGCAGGGCGGCGGACACCGGGTCGACCCGGCTCCGGGGCCAGAGTGCCGCCGCGGAGAGCGCCGCCAAGTCGAGGCGGCTGCTCGCGGGGGCAAGGGGCCTGCCTCGCTCCGGGCAAGGCGGCAAACACCAGGTGGACTTGGCTCCGGGGCCGGCGTGCCGCCGGGGGAAAACGCCGCGGAGTCGAGGCGGCCGCTCGCAGGGGCAACGGGTCTGCCTTGCTCCGAGCAGGGCGGCGGACACCAAGTGGACCCGGCTCCGGGGCCGGCGTGCCGCTCCGGAAGGCGCCGCCGAGTCGAGGTGGCCGCTTGCGGAGACAAGGGGTCTGCCTCACTCCGGGCAGGACGGCAGACGCCGGGTGGACCCTGCTCCCTTGCCAGCGTGCCGCCACAGAAGGCGCCGCCGACGAGGAGGTCGCTCGCGAAGGCAAGGGGTCTGCCTCGCTTAGGGCAGAGCGGCGGGCACCGGGGTGGACCCAGCTCCTGGGTCAGCGTGCCGCCTTGGAGGGCGCCGAGGAGTCGAGGCGGTCTCTCGCGGGCCAACGGGTCTGCCTCGCTTCAGGCAGTGCAACGGACAACGGGTAGACCCGGCTTCGGGTCCGGCGTCCCGCCGCGGAGGCCGCCGCCGAGTCGAGGCAGCCGCTCGCGGGGCAAGGGGACTGCCTCGCTCCGGACAGGGATGCGGACACCGGTTGGACTTGGCTCCAAGGCCGGCGTGCCGCCGGGAAAAACGTTGCGGAGTCGAGGCGGCCGCTCGCGGAGGCAATGGGTCTGCCTCGCTCCGGGCAGGGGGGTGGACACCGGGTCGACACGGCTTCGGGGCCGGCGTGCCGCCGGGGAAAACGCCGCGGAGTTGAGGCGGGCGCTGGCGGGGGACTCGTGTCTGCCTCGCTCAGGGCAACGCAACGGACACCGTGTGGACACGGCTCCCGGGCAGGCGTAGCGCCGCGAAAGGCGCCGCCAAGTCGAGGCGGCCACTCGCGGGAGCAAGGGGTCTGCCTCGCTCCGGCCAGGGCTGCCGACACCGGGTGGACCAAACTCCAAGGTCTGCCTGCCGACGGGGAAAGCGCCGCGGAGTCAAGGCGGCCGCTCACGGGTGCAACGGATCTGCCTCGCTCCCAGCAGGGCGGCAGACACCGGGTGGACCCAGCTCCGGGGTTGGCGTGCTGCCGCGGAGGGCGCTGCCGTGTTGAGGCGGCCGATCGCGGGGGCAACGGGTTAGCCTCGCTCCAGGCATGGCGGCGGACACTGGGTGGACCCGGCTCCAGGGACGGAGAGCCACCGCAAGGGGCATTGCCATGCCGAGGCCGCCGCTTGCAAAGGCAACGGGTCTGACTCGCTCCGGGCAGGGCGGGGGACACCGGGTGGAACTTGGTCCGGGGCCGGCGTGCCGCCGCAAAGGGCGTCACGGAGTCGAGGCGGTTGCTGGCGGGAGGAAAGGGTTCTGCCTCGCTCCGGGCCGGGCGGTGGACACCGGGTGGATCCGCCTCCAGGGCCGGCGTGCCGCCGCGGAGAACACCATCGAGTCGAGGCGGCCGCTCGCGGGGGCAAGGGGTCTGCTTCGCTCCAGGCAGGGAAGCGGACAGCAGGTCGACCCGGCTCCGGGGCCGACATGCCGCCGGAGAAAGCGCCGCCGAGTCGAGGAGGCCGCTCGCGGGGGCATGTTGTCTGCCTCGCAACGGGCAGGGTTGCGGACACCGGGTGGACCCTACTTTGAGGCCGGCCTGCCGACGGGGGAAAGCGCTGCGGAGTCGGGGCTGTTGCGCGCGGGGTCAAGGGGTCTGCCTCGCTCCGGGCAGGGCGGCGGACAGCGGGTCGACCCGTCTCCGGGTCTGGCGTTCCGCCAGTGAATGCGCCAGGGAGTCGAGGCGGCCGGTCGCGGGGGCAAGGGGTCTGCCTTGCTCGGGGCAGGGCGGCGGACACCGGGTGGACTCGGCTCCGGGGCCAGCGTGCCACCGGGAAAGTGCCGTTGAATCGACGCGGCCGCTCCCGAGGGCAAATGGTCTGCCTCGCTCGGGGCAGGGCGGCGGACACCGGGTGGACCCGGCTCCGAGGCCAGCGTGCCGCCGCGGAGAGCGCAGCCGAGTCGGGGCGGCCGCTCGCGGGGCAAGGGATCTGCCTTGCTCCGGGCAGGGCGGCGGACACCGGGTGGACCCGGCTCCAGGGCCAGCGTGAGGCTGGGAAAAGCGCCGCATGGTCGAGGCGGCAGCTCGCGGGGGCAAGGGGTCTGCCTCGCTCCAGGAATTGCGGCGGACACCGGGTGGACCTGGCTCCGGGGCCGGCGTCCCGCCGGGAAAGTGCCGTGGAGTCGAGGCGGCCGCTCACGGGGGCAACGGATTTGCCTCGCTACAGGCAGGGCGGCGGACACCGGGTCCACCCGGCTCCGGGGCCGGCGTGCCGCCGCGGAGGGCGCCATCGAGTCGAGGCGGCCGCTCGCGGGGGCATAGGGGTCTGCTTCGCTCCGGGCAGGACGGCGGACACCGGGTGGACCCGGATCCGGAGCCGGCGTTCCTCCGCGTAGGACCCCGCCGAGTCGAGGCGGCCGCTCGCGGGGTCAAGGGGTCTGCCTCGCTCCGAGCAGGGCGGCGGACAGCGTGTCGACCCGGATCCGGGGCCGGCATGCCGCCGCGAAGAGCGTTGCCGAGTCGATGCTGCCGCTCGCGGGGGCAAGGGGTCTGCCTCGCTCCGAGCAGGGCGGCGCACACCAGATGGATCCGACTCCGGGGCACGAGTGCCGCCGCGGAGGGCGACGCTGAATCGAGGCGGCCGCTCGCGGGGGCAAGGGGTCTGCCTCGCTCCGGGCAGGGCGGCGGACACCGGGTGGACCTGGTCCGGGGCCGGCGTCCCGCCGGAAAAGTGCCCTGGAGTCGAGGCGGCCGCTCAAGGGGACAACGGATTTGCCTCGCACCGGGCAGGGCGGCGGACACCGGGTCCATCAGGCTCCGGGGCCGGCATGCCGCCACGGAGGACGTTGCCGAATCGAGGCAGTCACTCGCGGGGTCAAGGGGTCTGCCTCGCTCCGGGCAGGAGGGCGGACACCGGGTGCAGCCGGCACCGGGATCAGCGTTCTGCCTTGGAGGGCGCCGCGGAATCGAGGCGGCCGCTCGTGGAGGCAAGGGGTCTGCCTCGGTCCAGGCAGGGCGGCGGACACCGGGTGGACCCGGCTCCGGGGCCTGCGTGCCGCCGGGGAAAGCGCCGCCGAGTCGAGGCGGCCGCTCGCGGGGTCAAGGGGTCTGCCTCGCTCCAGGCAGGGCGGCGGACACCGGGTGGACCCGGCTCCAGGACAACAGGTCTACCTCGTACTTATTGCGGCGGACACCAGATCTTCCCGGATCCGGGACAAGAGGTCTACCTTGCACTTAGTCTCATTGCTGCAGACACCGGGTGGACCCGGCTCCGGGGTCGGCGTTCCGCCTCGGAGGGTGCCGCGGAGTCGAGGCGGCCGCTCGCGGGGGCCAGAAGTCTGCCTCGCTTCGGGCAGGGCTGCGGACACATGTTGGACCCAACTCCGGGGCCGGCGTGCCGCCGGGGAAAATGCCGCGGAGTCGAGGCAGCCGCTCGTTGGGGAAACGTGTCTGCCTCGCTCAGGGCAGGGCGGCGGACTCTGGGTGGACCCGGCTCCGGAGCAATCGTGCCGCCGCGAAGGGCTCCGCCGAGTCGAGGCGGCTGCTCGCGGGGGCAAGGGGCCTGCCTCGCTCCGGTCAGGGCGGCGGACACCGGGTCGACCCGGGTCCGGGGCCGGCGTGCCGCTGCGAATGACGCCGTCGGGTCAAGGCAGCCGCTCGCGGGGGCAACGGGTCTGCCTCGCTCCGGGCAAGGCGGAGGACACCGGGTGGACCCTGCTCCGGGGTCAGCGTTGAGCCTCGCAGGGTGCCGCGGAGTCGAGGCGGCCGCTCGCGGGGGCCAAGGATCTGCCTCGCTCCGGGCAGGGCTGCGGTCACCTGTTGGACCTGGCTCCCGGGCCGGCGTGCCGCCGGGAAAGCGCCCCGTAGTCGAGACGGGCGCTGGCGGGGGACACGTGTCTGCCTCGCTCAGGGCGGGGCAACGGACACCGGGTGGACACAGCTCTGGGGCCGGCGTAGCACCGCGAAGGGTGCCGCCGAGTGGAGGCGGCCGCTCGCGGGGGCCAGAAGTCTGCCTCGCTTCGGGCAGGGCTGCGGACACATGTTGGACCCAACTCCGGGGCCGGCGTGCCGCCGGGGAAAACGCCGCAGAGTCGAGCCAGCCGCTCGTGGGGGAAACGTGTCTGCCTCGCTCAGGGCAGGGCGGCGGACACTGAGTGAACCCGGCTCCGGAGCCGGCGTGCCGCCGCGCAGGTCTCCGCCGAGTGGAGGCGGCCGCTCGCGGGGTCAAGGGGTCTGCCTCACTCCGGGCATGGCGGCGGACACCGGGTAAACCCGGCTCCGGGACAAAAGGTCTACCTCGCACTTATTGCGGCGGACACCAGATCTTCCCGGTTCCGGGACAACAGGTCTATCTCGCACTTAGTCTCATTGCTGCGGACACCGGGTGGACCCGGCTCTGGGGCCGGCGTGCCGCCGCGGAAGGTGCTGCCGAGTCGAGGCGGCCGCTCGCAGGGGCAAGGGGTCTACCTCGCTCTGGGCATGGCAGCAGACACCGGTTGGACCCGGCTCCCTGGTTGGCGTGCTGCCACAGAGGGCGCCGCTGAGTCGAGGAGGTTGCTCACGGGGGCAAGGGGTCTGCCTCGCTCCGGGCAGCGCGGCGGACACCGGGTGGACCCGGCTCAGGGGCCGGCGAAGGGCGCAGCCGAGACGAGGCGGCTGCTCGCGGGGGGCAACGGGTCTGCCTCTCTGCGGGCAGGGCGGCGGACACAGGGTCGACCCGAGTCCGGGGCCGGCGTGCCGCTGCGAAGGACGCCGTCGAGTCGAGGCAGCCGCTCGCGGGGGGCAAGGGGTCTGCCTCGCTCCGGGCAAGGCGGCGGACACCGGGTGGACCCGGCTCCGGGGTCAGCGTACCGCCACGAAGGGCGCAGCCGAGACGAGGCGGCTGCTCGCAGGGGCAACGGGTCTGCCTCTCTGCGGGCAGGGCTGTGGACACCGGGTGGACACGGCTCCTGGATCGGCGTGCCGCCTTGGATGGCGCCGCGGAGTCGAGGCGGCCACTCGTGGGGGCAAGTGGTCTGCCTCGCTCGGGGCAGGGCGGCGGACACCGGGTAGACCCAATTTCGGGGACGGCCTGCCGACGGGGGAAAGCGCCGCGGAGTCGAGGCGGCCGCTCGCGGATGCAAGGGGTCAGCCTCTCTCCGGGCAGTGCGGGGACATTGGGTGGACCCGGCTCCGGGGCCGGCGTGCCGCCGAAGAAAGCGCCGCCATGTCGAGGCAGCCGCTCGCGGGGCCAAGGGGTCTGCCTCGCTCCGGGCAGGGCGGCGGACACCGGGTGGACCCGGCTCCAGGACAACAGGTCTACCTCGTACTTATTGCGGCGGACACCAGATCTTCCCGGATCCGGGACAACAGGTCTACCTTGCACTTAGTCTCATTGCTGCAGACACCGGGTGGACCCGGCTCCGGGGTCGGCGTTCCGCCTCGGAGGGTGCCGCGGAGTCGAGGCGGCCGCTCGCGGGGGCCAGAAGTCTGCCTCGCTTCGGGCAGGGCTGCGGACACGTTGGACCCAACTCCGGGGCCGGCGTGCCACCGGGGAAAATGCCGCGGAGTCGAGGCAGCCGCTCGTGGGGGAAACGTGTCTGCCTCGCTCAGGGCAGGGCGGTGGACACTGAGTGGACCCGGCTCCGGAGCAATCGTGCCGCCGCGAAGGGCTTCGCCGAGTCGAGGCGGCCGCTCGCGGGAGCCAAGGATCTGCCTCGCTCCGGGCAGGGCTGCAATCACCTGTTGGACCTGGCTCCGGGGCCGGCGTGCCGCCGGGGAAAGCGCCGCAAAGTCGAGGCAGCCGCTCGCGGGGGAAACGGGTCTGCCTCGCTCAGGGCAGGGCTACGGACATTGGGTGGACCCGGCTCCGGTGCCGGCGTGCCGCCGCGGATGGCGACGACTAATCGAGGCTGCCACCTGCAGGGCAAGGAGTCTGCCTCGCTCCGGGTAGGGCGGGGACACCGGGTCGACCCGGCTTTGGGGCCGGCGTGCCGCCAAGGAAAGCGCGGCGAAATCGAGGCGGCCGCTCGCGGATACAAGGGGTCTGCCTCGCTCCGGGCAGTGCGGCGGAGAGCGGGTCGACCTGGCTCCGAGGCCGACGTGCCGCCGGGGAAAGCGCCTGGTAGACGAGGCGGCCGCTCGCGGGGGCAAGGTGTCTGCCTCGCTCGGGGTAGGGCAGCGGACACCGGGTGGACCCAGTTTCGTGGCCTACGGGCCTCCGGAGAAAGCACCGCTGAGTCGAGGCGGCCGCTTGCTGTGGCATGATGTCTGCCTCTGCTCCGGGCAGGGCGGCGATCACCGGGTGGACACGGCTCCGGGGCCGGTGTGCCGCCGCGGAACACGCCGCCGAGTCGAGGGGGCCACTCGCGGGGGCAACGGGTCTGCCTCGCTCGGGGCAGGGCGGCGGACACCGGGTGGACCCGGCTCCGGGACAACAGGTCTACCTCGTACTTATTGCGGCGGACACCAGATATTCCCGGATCCGGGACAACAGGTCTACCTTGCACTTAGTCTCATTGCTGCAGACACCGGGTGGACCCGGCTCCGGGGTTGGCGTTCCGCCTCGGAGAATGCCGCGGAGTCGAGGCGGCCGCTCGCGGGGGCCAGAAGTCTGCCTCGCTTCGGGCAGGGCTGCGGACACATGTTGGACCCAACTCCGGGGCCGGCGTGCCGCCGGGGAAAACGCCGCAGAGTCGAGCCAGCCGCTCGTGGGGGAAACGTGTCTGCCTCGCTCAGGGCAGGGCGGCGGACACTGAGTGAACCCGGCTCCGGAGCCGGCGTGCCGCCGCGAAGGTCTCCGCCGAGTCGAGGCGGCTGCTCGCGGGGGCAGGGGGCCTGCCTCGCTCCGAGCAGGGCGGCGGACACTGTGTGGACCCGGCTCCGGGGCCTCTGTGCCGCCGGGGAAAGCGCCGCGGAGTCGATGCGGCCGCTCGCGGGGGCAAGGGGTCTGCCTCGCTCGGGGCAGGGCGGCGGACACCGGGTGGACCCGGCTCCAGGACAACAGGTCTACCTCGTACTTATTGCGGCGGACACCAGATCTTCCCGGATCCGGGACAACAGGTCTACCTTGCACTTAAGTCTCATTGCTGCAGACACCGGGCGGACCCGGCCTTTGGGGCCGCCGGGCTGCCGGAGAAAGCGCCGCCGAGTCGAGGCGGCTGCTTGCGGTGGCATCATGTCTGCCTCGCTCCAAGTGGGGCGGTGAACACCGGGTGGACCCGGCTCCAGGGCCGGCGTGCCGCCGCGGATCACGCTACCGAGTCAAGGCAGCCGCTCGCGGGGACAACGAGTCTGCCTCTCTCTGCGGGGGCAAGGGGTCTGCCTTGCTCGGGGCAGGGCGGCGGACACCGGGTGGACTCGGCTCCGGGGCCAGCGTGCCACCGGGAAAGTGCCGTTGAATCGACGCGGCCGATCCCGAGGGCAAATGGTCTGCCTCGCTCGGGGCAGGGCGGCGGACACCGGGTCCGCCCGGCTCCGAGGCCAGCGTGCCGCCGCGGAGAGCGCAGCCGAGTCGGGGCGGCCGCTCGCGGGGCAAGGGATCTGCCTTGCTCTGGGCAGGGCGGCGGACACCGGGTGGACCCGGATCCGGAGCCGGCGTTCCTCCGCGTAGGACCCCGCCGAGTCGAGGCGGCCGCTCGCGGGGTCAAGGGGTCTGCCTCGCTCCGAGCAGGGCGGCGGACAGCGTGTCGACCCGGATCCGGGGCCGGCATGCCGCCGCGAAGAGCGTTGCCGAGTCGATGCTGCCGCTCGCGGGGGCAAGGGGTCTGCCTCGCTCCGAGCAGGGCGGCGCACACCAGATGGATCCGACTCCGGGGCACGAGTGCCGCCGCGGAGGGCGACGCTGAATCGAGTCGGCCGCTCGCAGGGTCATGGTGTCTGCCTCGCTCCGTGCAGGGCGGCGAACACCGGGTGGTCCCGGCTCCAGGGCCAGCGTGCCGCCGCGGCGAGCGCAGCCGAGTCGGGGCGGCCGCTCGCGAAGGCAAGGGATCTGCCTCGCTCCGGGCAGGGCGGCGGACACCGGGTGGACCTGGTCCGGGGCCGGCGTCCCGCCGGAAAAGTGCCCTGGAGTCGTGGCGGCCGCTCTAGGGGACAACGGATTTGCCTCGCACCGGGCAGGGCGGCAGACACCGGGTCCATCCGGCTCCGGGGCCGGCATGCCGCCACGGAGGACGTTGCCGAATCGAGGCAGTCACACGCGGGGTCAAGGGGTCTGCCTCGGTCCAGGCAGGAGGGCGGACACCGGGTGCAGCCGGCACCGGGATCAGCGTTCTGCCTTGGAGGGCGCCGCGGAATCGAGGCGGCCGCTCGTGGAGGCAAGGGGTCTGCCTCGCTTCGGGCAGGGCTGCGGACACATGTTGGACCCAACTCCGGGGCCGGCGTGCCACCGGGGAAAATGCCGCGGAGTCGAGGCAGCCGCTCGCGGGGGAAACGTGTCTGCCTCGCTCAGGGCAGGGCGGCGGACTCTGGGTGGACCCGGCTCCGGAGCAATCGTGCCGCCGCGAAGGGCTCCGCCGAGTCGAGGCGGCTGCTCGCGGGGGCAAGGGGCCTGCCTCGCTCCGATCAGGGCGGCGGACACCGGGTCGACCCGAGTCCGGGGCCGGCGTGCCGCTGCGAATGACGCCGTCGGGTCAAGGCAGCCGCTCGCGGGGGGCAACGGGTCTGCCTCGCTCCGGGCAAGGCGGAGGACACCGGGTGGACCCTGCTCCGAGGTCAGCGTTCAGCCTCGCAGGGTGCCGCGGAGTCGAGGCGGCCGCTCGCGGTGGCCAAGGATCTGCCTCGCTCCGGGCAGGGCTGCGGTCACCTGTTGGACCTGGCTCCGGGGCCGGCGTGCCGCCGGGGAAAGCGCCCCGTAGTCGAGACGGGCGCTGGCGGGGGACACGTGTCTGCCTCGCTCAGGGCGGGGCAACGGACACCGGGTGGACACAGCTCTGGGGCCGGCGTAGCACCGCGAAGGGTGCCGCCGGGTGGAGGCGGCCGCTCGCGGGGGCCAGAAGTCTGCCTCGCTTCGGGCAGGGCTGCGGACACATGTTGGACCCAACTCCGGGGCCGGCGTGCCGCCGGGGAAAACGCCGCAGAGTCGAGCCAGCCGCTCGTGGGGGAAACGTGTCTGCCTCGCTCAGGGCAGGGCGGCGGACACTGAGTGAACCCGGCTCCGGAGCCGGCGTGCCGCCGCGCAGGTCTCCGCCGAGTGGAGGCGGCCCGCTCGCGGGGTCAAGGGGTCTGCCTCACTCCGGGCATGGCGGCGGACACCGGGTAAACCCGGCTCCGGGACAAAAGGTCTACCTCGCACTTATTGCGGCGGACACCAGATCTTCCCGGTTCCGGGACAACAGGTCTATCTCGCACTTAGTCTCATTGCTGCAGACACCGGGTGGACCCGGCTCTGGGGCCGGCGTGCCGCCAGCGGAAGGTGCTGCCGAGTCGAGGCGGCCGCTCGCAGGGGCAAGGGGTCCTGCCTCGCTCCGGGCATGGCAGCAGACACCGGTTGGACCCGGCTCCCTGGTTGGCGTGCTGCCACAGAGGGCGCCGCTGAGTCGAGGAGGTTGCTCACGGGGGCAAGGGGTCTGCCTCGCTCCGGGCAGCGCGGCGGACACCGGGTGGACCCGGCTCAGGGGCCGGCGAAAGGGCGCAGCCGAGACGAGGCGGCTGCTCGCCGGGGCAACGGGTCTGCCTCTCTGCGGGCAGGGCGGCGGACACAGGGTCGACCCGAGTCCGGGGCCGGCGTGCCGCTGCGAAGGACGCCGTCGAGTCGAGGCAGCCGCTCGCGGGGGCAACGGGTCTGCCTCGCTCCGGGCAAGGCGGCGGACACCGGGTGGACCCGGCTCCGGGGTCAGCGTACCGCCACGAAGGGCGCAGCCGAGACGAGGCGGCTGCTCGCAGGGGCAACGGGTCTGCCTCTCTGCGGGCAGGGCTGTGGACACCGGGTGGACACGGCTCCTGGATCGGCGTGCCGCCTTGGATGGCGCCGCGGAGTCGAGGCGGCCACTCGTGGGGGCAAGTGGTCTGCCTCGCTCGGGGCAGGGCGGCGGACACCGGGTAGACCCAATTTCGGGGCCGGCCTGCCGACGGGGAAAGCGCCGCGGAGTCGAGGCGGCCCGCTCGCGGATGCAAGGGGTCAGCCTCTCTCCGGGCAGTGCGGGGACATTGGGTGGACCGGCTCCGGGGCCGGCGTGCCGCCGAAGAAAGCGCCGCCATGTCGAGGCGGCCGCTCGCGGGGCCAAGGGGTCTGCCTCGCTCCGGGCAGGGCGGCGGACACCGGGTGGACCCGGCTCCAGGACAACAGGTCTACCTCGTACTTATTGCGGCGGACACCAGATCTTCCCGGATCCGGGACAAGAGGTCTACCTTGCACTTAGTCTCATTGCTGCAGACACCGGGTGGACCCGGCTCCGGGGTTCGGCGTTCCGCCTCGGAGAATGCCGCGGAGTCGAGGCGGGCCGCTCGCGGGGGCCAGAAGTCTGCCTCGCTTCGGGCAGGGCTGCGGACACATGTGGACCCAACTCCGGGGCCGGCGTGCCACCGGGGAAAATGCCGCGGAGTCGAGGCAGCCGCTCGTGGGGGAAACGTGTCTGCCTCGCTCAGGGCAGGGCGGCGGACACTGAGTGAACCCGGCTCCGGAGCCGGCGTGCCGCCGCGAAGGTCTCCGCCGAGTCGAGGGCGGCTGCTCGCGGGGGGCAGGGGGCCTGCCTCGCTCCGAGCAGGGCGGCGGACACTGTGTGGACCCGGCTCCGGGGCCTCTGTGCCGCCGGGGAAAGCGCCGCGGAGTCGAGGCGGCCGCTCGCGGGGGCAAGGGGTCTGCCTCGCTCGGGGCAGGGCGGCGGACACCGGGTGGACCCGGCTCCAGGACAAAAGGTCTACCTCGTACTTATTACGGCGGACACCAGATCTTCCCGGATCCGGGACAAGAGGTCTACCTTGCACTTAGTCTCATTGCTGCAGACACCGGGTGGACCCGGCTCCGGGGTTGGCGTTCCGCCTCGGAGAATGCCGCGGAGTCGAGGCGGCCGCTCGCGGGGGCCAGAAGTCTGCCTCGCTTCGGGCAGGGCTGCGGACACATGTTGGACCAACTCCGGGGCCGGCGTGCCGCCGGGGAAGACGCCCGCGGAGTCGAGCCAGCCGCTCGTGGGGGATACGTGTCTGCCTCGCTCAGGGCGAGGCGGCGGACACTGAGTGAACCCGGCTCCGGAGCCGGCGTGCCGCCGCGAAGGTCTCCGCCGAGTCGAGGCGGCTGCTCGCGGGGGCAGGGGGCCTGCCTCGCTCCGAGCAGGGCGGCGGACACTGTGTGGACCCGGCTCCGGGGCCTCTGTGCCGCCGGGGAAAGCGCCGCGGAGTCGAGGCGGCCCGCTCGCGGGGGCAAGGGGTCTGCCTCGCTCGGGGCAGGGTGGCGGCCACCGGGAGGACCCGGCTTTGGGGCCGCCGGGCTGCCGGAGAAGGGGAAAGCGCCGCCGAGTCGAGGCGGCTGCTTGCGGTGGCATCATGTCTGCCTCGCTCCAAGTGGGGCGGTGAACACCGGGTGGACCCGGCTCCAGGGCCGGCGTGCCGCCGCGGATCCGCTACAGAGTCAAGGCAGCCGCTCGCGGGGACAACGAGTCTGCCTCTCTCCACGCAGGTCGGCAGAAACGGGTGGACCCGGATCCAGGGCCGGCGTGCAGACGGGGGGAAAGCGCCGCAGAGTCAAGGCTGGCGTGGCAGGGGCAACGTGTCTGCCTCGCTCAGGGCAGTGCGGCAAACACAGGGTGGACCCAACTTCGGGGCCGGCGTGCCGCCGGGGGGGCGCCGCCGAGTCGAGGCGGCCGCTCGCAGGGGCAACGGGTCTGCCTTGCTCCGAGCAGGGCGGCGGACACCAAGTGGACCCGGCTCCGGGGCCGGCGTGGCCGCTCCGGAAGGCGCCGCCGAGTCGAGGTGGCCCGCTTGCGGAGACAAGGGGTCTGCCTCACTCCGGGCAGGACGGCAGACGCAGGGTGGACCCTGCTCCCTTGCCAGCGTGCCGCCACAGAAGGCGCCGCCGCCGAGGAGTTCGCTCGCGAAGGCAAGGGGTCTGCCTCGCTTAGGGCAGAGCGGCGGGCACCGGGTGGACCCAGCTCCTGGGTCAGCGTGCGCCTTGGAGGGCGCCGAGGGCGTCGAGGCGGTCTCTCGCGGGCCAACGGGTCTGCCTCGCTTCAGGCAGTGCAACGGGACAACGGGTAGACCCGGCTTGGGTCCGGCGTCCGCCGCTGGAGGCCGCCGCCGAGTCGAGGCAGCCGCTCGCGGGGCACGGGGACTGCTCGCTCCGGACAGGGATGCGGACACCGGTTTTGGACTTGGCTCCAAGGCCGGCGTGGCCGCCGGGAAACGTTGCGGAGTAGAGGCGGCGCTCGCGGAGGACAATGGGTCTGCCTCGCTCCGGGCAGGGGGTGTGGTGGACACAGGGTCGACACGGCTTCGGGGCCGGCGTGCCGCCGGGGAAAACGCCGCGGAGTTGAGGCGGGCGCTGGCGGGGGGACTCGTGTCTGCCTCGCTCAGGGCAACGCAACGGACACCGTGTGGACACGGCTCCCCGGGCAGGCGTAGCGCCGCGAAAGGCGCCGCCAAGTCGAGGCGGCCACTCGCGGGAGCAAGGGGTCTTGCCTCGCTCCGGCCAGGGCTGCGGACACCGGGTGGACCAAACTCCAAGGTCTGCCCTGCCGACGGGGGAAAGCGCCGCGGAGTCAGGCGGCCGCTCACGGGTGCAACGGATCTGCCTCGCTCCCAGCAGGGCGGCAGGACACCGGGTGGACCCAGCTCCGGGGTTGGCGTGCTGCCGCGGAGGGCGCTGCCGTGTTGAGGCGGGCCGATCGCGGGGGCAACGGGTTAGCCTCGCTCCAGGCATGGCGGCGGACACTGGGTGGACCCGGCTCCAGGGACGGAGAGCCACCGCAAGGGGCATTGCCATGCCGAGGCCGCCGATTGCAAAGGCAACGGGTCTGACTCGCTCCGGGCAGGGGGGGGACACCGGGTGGAACTTGGTCCGGGGCCGGCGTGCCGCCGCAAAAGGCGTCACGGAGTCGAGGCGGTTGCTGGCGGGAGGAAAGGGTTCTGCCTCGCTCGGGCCGGGCGGTGGAAACCGGGTGGATCCGCCTCCAGGGCCGGCGTGCCGCCGCGGAGAACACCATCGAGTCGAGGCGGTCCGCTCGCGGGGGCAAGGGGTCTGCTTCGCTCCAGGCAGGGAAGCGGACAGCAGGTCGACCCGGCTCCGGGGCCGACATGCCGCCGGAGAAAGCGCCGCCGAGTCGAGGAGGCCGCTCGCGGGGGCATGTTGTCTGCCTCGCAACGGGCAGGGGTTGCGGACACCGGGTGGACCCTACTTTGAGGCCGGCCTGCCGACGGGGAAAGCGCTGCGGAGTCGAGGCTGTTGCTCGCGGGGTCAAGGGGTCTGCCTCGCTCCGGGCAGGGCGGCGGACAGCGGGTCGACCCGTCTCCGGGTCTGGCGTTCCGCCAGTGAATGCGCCAGGGAGTCGAGGCGGCCGGTCGCGGGGGCAAGGGGTCTGCCTGCTCGGGGCGGGGCGGCGGACACCGGGTGGACTCGGCTCCGGGGCCAGCGTGCCACCGGGAAAGTGCCGTTGAATCGACGCGGCCGCTCCCGAGGGCAAATGGTCTGCCTCGCTCGGGGCAGGGCGGCGGACACCGGGTGGACCCGGACTCCGAGGCCAGCGTGCCGCCGCGGAGAGCGCAGCCGAGTCGGGGCGGCCGCTCGCCGGGGCAAGGGATCTGCCTTGATCTGGGCGGGCGGCGGACACCGGGTGGACCCGGCTCCAGGGCCAGCGTGAGGCTGGGAAAAGCGCCGCATGGTCGAGGCGGCAGCTCGCGGGGGGCAAGGGGTCTGCCTCGCTCCTGGAATGCGGCGGACCACGGGTGGACCGGCCTCCGGGACGGACGTCCGCAGGGAAAGTGCACGTGGGAGTCGAGGCGGCCGCTCACGGGGCAACGGATTTGCTCGCTACAGGCAGGGCGGCGGACACCGGGTCCACCCGGCTCCGGGGCCGGCGTGCCGCCGCGGAGGGCGCCATCAGAGTCGAGGCGGCCGCTCGCGGGGCATAGGGGTCTGCTTCGCTCCGGGCAGGACGGCGGACACCGGTGGACCCGGATCCGGAGCCGGCGTTCCTCGCGTAGGACCCCGCCGAGTCGAGGCGGCCGCTCGCGGGGTCAAGGGGTCTGCCTCGCTCCGAGCAGGGCGGCGGACAGCGTGTCGACCCGGATCCGGGGCCGGCATGCCGCCGCGAAGAGCGTTGCCGAGTCGATGCTGCCGCTCGCGGGGGCAAGGGGTCTGCCTCGCTCCGAGCAGGGCGGCGCACACCAGATGGATCCGACTCCGGGGCACGAGTGCCGCCGCGGAGGGCGACGCTGAATCGAGGCGGCCGCTCGCGGGGGCAAGGGGTCTGCCTCGCTCCGGGCAGGGCGGCGGACACCGGGTGGACCTGGTCCGGGGCCGGCGTCCCGCCGGAAAAGTGCCCTGGAGTCGTGGCGGCCGCTCAAGGGGACAACGGATTTGCCTCGCACCGGGCAGGGCGGCAGACACCGGGTCCATCCGGCTCCGGGGCCGGCATGCCGCCACGGAGGACGTTGCCGAATCGAGGCAGTCACACGCGGGGTCAAGGGTCTGCCTCGCTCCGGGCAGGAGGGCGGAAACCGGGTGCAGCCGGCACCGGGATCAGCGTTCTGCCTGGAGTGGCGCCGCGGAAATCGAGGCGGCCGCTCGGGAGGCAAGGGTCTGGCCTCGGTCCAGGCAGGGCGGCGGACCGGGGTGGACCCGGCTCCGGGGCCTCGTGCCGCCGGGAAAAGCGCCGCCGAGTCGAGGCGGCCCGCTCGCGGGGTCAAGGGGGTCTGCCTCGATCCAGGCAGGGCGGCGGACACCGGGTGGACCCGCTGCTCCAGGACAACAGGTTCTACCTCGTACTATTGCGGCGGACACCAGATCTTCCCGGACTCCGGGACAAGAGGTCTACCTTGCACTTAGTCTCATTGCTGCAGACACCGGGTGGACCCGGCTCCGGGGTCGGCGTTCCGCATCGGAGGGTGCCGCGGAGTCGAGGCGCGCCGCTCGCGGGGGCCAGAAGTCTGCCTCGCTTCGGGCAGGGCTGCGGACACATGTTGGACCCAACTCCGGGGCCGGCGTGCACCGTGGGAAAATGCCGCTGGACGTCGAGGCAGCCGCTCGTTGGGGAAACGTGTCTGCCTCGCTCAGGGCAGGGCGGCGGACTCTGGGTGGACCCGGCTCCGGAGCAATCGTGCCGCCGCGAAGGGCTCCGCCGAGTCGAGGCGGCTGCTCGCGGGGGCAAGGGGCCTGCCTCGCTCCGAGCAGGGCGGCGGACACCGGGTCGACCCGAGTCCGGGGCCGGCGTGCCGCTGCGAATGACGCCGTCGGGTCAAGGCAGCCGCTCGCGGGGGCAACGGGTCTGCCTCGCTCCGGGCAAGGCGGAGGACACCGGGTGGACCCTGCTCCGAGGTCAGCGTTCAGCCTCGCAGGGTGCCCGGAGTCGAGGCGGCCGCTCGCGGGGCCAAGGATCTGCCTCGCTCCGGGCAGGGCTGCGGTCACCTGTTGGACCTGGCTCCCGGGCCGGCGTGCCGCCGGGAAAGCGCCCCGTAGTCGAGACGGGCGCTGGCGGGGGACACGTGTCTGCCTCGCTCAGGGCGGGGCAACGGACACCGGGTGGACACAGCTCTGGGGCCGGCGTAGCACCGCGAAGGGTGCCGCCGAGTGGAGGCGGCCGCTCGCGGGGGCCAGAAGTCTGCCTCGCTTCGGGCAGGGCTGCGGACACATGTTGGACCCAACTCCGGGGCCGGCGTGCCGCCGGGGAAAACGCCGCAGAGTCGAGCCAGCCGCTCGTGGGGGAAACGTGTCTGCCTCGCTCAGGGCAGGGCGGCGGACACTGAGTGAACCCGGCTCCGGGGCCGGCGTGCCGCCGCGCAGGTCTCCGCCGAGTGGAGGCGGCCGCTCGCGGGGTCAAGGGGTCTGCCTCACTCCGGGCATGGCGGCGGACACCGGGTAAACCCGGCTCCGGGACAAAAGGTCTACCTCGCACTTATTGCGGCGGACACCAGATCTTCCCGGTTCCGGGACAACAGGTCTATCTCGCACTTAGTCTCATTGCTGCGGACACCGGGTGGACCCGGCTCTGGGGCCGGCGTGCCGCCGCGGAAGGTGCTGCCGAGTCGAGGCGGCCGCTCGCAGGGGCAAGGGGTCTGCCTCGCTCTGGGCATGGCAGCAGACACCGGTTGGACCCGGCTCCCTGGTTGGCGTGCTGCCACAGAGGGCGCCGCTGAGTCGAGGAGGTTGCTCACGGGGGCAAGGGGTCTGCCTCGCTCCGGGCAGCGCGGCGGACACCGGGTGGACCCGGCTCAGGGGCCGGCGAAGGGCGCAGCCGAGACGAGGCGGCTGCTCGCGGGGGCAACGGGTCTGCCTCTCTGCGGGCAGGGCGGCGGACACAGGGTCGACCCGAGTCCGGGGCCGGCGTGCCGCTGCGAAGGACGCCGTCGAGTCGAGGCAGCCGCTCGCGGGGGCAACGGGTCTGCCTCGCTCCGGGCAAGGCGGCGGACACCGGGTGGACCCGGCTCCGGGGTCAGCGTACCGCCACGAAGGGCGCAGCCGAGACGAGGCGGCTGCTCGCGGGGGCAACGGGTCTGCCTCTCTGCGGGCAGGGCTGTGGACACCGGGTGGACACGGCTCCTGGATCGGCGTGCCGCCTTGGATGGCGCCGCGGAGTCGAGGCGGCCACTCGTGGGGGCAAGTGGTCTGCCTCGCTCGGGGCAGGGCGGCGGACACCGGGTAGACCCAATTTCGGGGACGGCCTGCCGACGGGGAAAGCGCCGCGGAGTCGAGGCGGCCGCTCGCGGATGCAAGGGGTCAGCCTCTCTCCGGGCAGTGCGGGGACATTGGGTGGACCCGGCTCCGGGGCCGGCGTGCCGCCGAAGAAAGCGCCGCCATGTCGAGGCAGCCGCTCGCGGGGCCAAGGGGTCTGCCTCGCTCCGGGCAGGGCGGCGGACACCGGGTGGACCCGGCTCCCGGACAACAGGTCTACCTCGTACTTATTGCGGCGGACACCAGATCTTCCCGGATCCGGGACAACTCTACCTTGCACTTAGTCTCATTGCTGTAGACACCGGGTGGACCCGGCTCCGGGGTCGGCGTTCCGCCTCGGAGGGTGCCGCGGAGTCGAGGCGGCCGCTCGCGGGCGGCCAGAAGTCTGCCTCGCTTCGGGCAGGGCTGCGGACACATGTTGGACCCAACTCCGGGGCCGGGCGTGCCACGGGGAAAACGCCGCAGGAGTCGAGGCCAGCCGCTCGTGGGGGAAATACGTGTCTGCCTCGCTCAGGGCAGGGCGGCGGACACTGAGTGAACCCGGCTCCGGAGCCGGCGTGCCGCCGCGAAGGTCTCCGCCGAGTCGAGGCGGCTGCTCGCGGGGGCAGGGGGCCTGCCTCGCTCCGAGCAGGGCGGCGGACACTGTGTGGACCCGGCTCCGGGGCCTCTGTGCCGCGGGGAAAGCGCCGCGGAGTCGAGGCGGCCGCTCGCGGGGGCAAGGGGTCTGCCTCGCTCGGGGCAGGGCGGCGGACACCGGGTGGACCCGGCTCCAGGACAAAGGTCTACCTCGTACTTATTGCGGCGGACACCAGATCTTCCCGGATCCGGGGACAAGAGGTCTACCTTGCACTTAGTCTCATTGCTGCAGACACCGGGTGGACCCGGCTCCGGGGGTTGGCGTTCCGCCTCGGAGAATGCCGCGGAGTCGAGGCGGGCCGCTCGCGGGGGCCAGAAGTCTGCCTCGCTTCGGGCAGGGCTGCGGACACATGTTGGACCCAACTCCGGGGCCGGCGTGCCGCCGGGGAAGACGCCGCGGAGTCGAGGCAGCCGCTCGCGGGGGCAACGTGTCTGCCTCGCTCAGGGCCGGGCGGCGGACACTGATGAAACCGGCTCCGAGCCGGCGTGCCGCCGCGAAGGTCTCGCCGAGTCGTAGCGGCTGCTCGCGGGGCAGGGGGCCTGCCTCGCTCGAGCAGGCGGCGGACACTGTGTGGACCCGGCTCCGGGGCCTCTGTGCCGCCGGGGAAAGCGCCGCGGAGTCGATGCGGCCGCTCGCGGGGGCAAGGGGTCTGCCTCGCTCGGGGCGAGGTTGGCGGCCACCGGGCGGACCCCGCTTGGTGGGGCCGCCGGGCTGCCGGAGAAAGCGCCAGCCGAGTCGAGGCGGCTGCTTGCGGTGGCATCATGTCTGCCTCGTCCAAGTGGGCGGGTGAACCCCGGGGTGGACCCGGCTCCAGGGCCGGCGTGCCGCCGCGGATCACGCTACAGAGTCAAGGCAGCCGCTCGCGGGGACAACGAGTCTGCCTCTCTCCACGCAGGTCGGCAAAACCGGGTGGACCCGGATCCGGGGCCGGCGTGCAGCCGGGGAAAGCGCCGCAGAGTCAAGGCTGGCGCTGGCAGGGGCAACGTGTCTGCCTCGCTCAGGGCAGTGCGGCAAACACAGGGTGGACCCAACTTCGGGCCGGCGTGCCGCCGGGGGGGCCCGCCGAGTCGAGGCGGCCGCTCGCGAGGCAAGGGGTCTGCCGCTCCAGGCAGGGCGACGGACACCATTGGACCTGGCTCTGGGGCCGGCGTGCCGCCGGGGATAGCGCCGCGGAGTCGAGGCAGCCGCTCGCAAGGGAAACGGTCTGCCTCGCTCAGGGCAGGGCGGCGGACACCCATTGGACCCGGCTCCGGGGACGGCGTGCCACCAGGGAAAGCGCCGCAGAGTCGAGGCAGCCGCTCGCGGGGGAAACGGTCTGCCTCACTCTTTGCAGGGCGGCGGACACCGGGTCGACCCGGCTCCGGGGCCAGAGTGCCGCCGCGGAGAGCGCCGCCAAGTCGAGGCGGCTGCTCGCGGGGGCAAGGGGCCTGCCTCGCTCCGGGCAAGGCGGCAAACACCAGGTGGACTTGGCTCCGGGGCCGGCGTGCCGCCGGGGAAAACGCCGCGGAGTCGAGGCGGCCGCTCGCAGGGGCAACGGGTCTGCCTTGCTCCGAGCAGGGCGGCGGACACCAAGTGGACCCGGCTCCGGGGCCGGCGTGCCGCTCCGGAAGGCGCCGCCGAGTCGAGGTGGCCGCTTGCGGAGACAAGGGGTCTGCCTCACTCCGGGCAGGACGGCAGACGCCGGGTGGACCCTGCTCCCTTGCCAGCGTGCCGCCACAGAAGGCGCCGCCGACGAGGAGGTCGCTCGCGAAGGCAAGGGGTCTGCCTCGCTTAGGGCAGAGCGGCGGGCACCGGGTGGACCCAGCTCCTGGGTCAGCGTGCCGCCTTGGAGGGCGCCGAGGAGTCGAGGCGGTCTCTCGCGGGCCAACGGGTCTGCCTCGCTTCAGGCAGGGCAACGGACAACGGGTAGACCCGGCTTCGGGTCCGGCGTCCCGCGCGGAGGCCGCCGCGAGTCGAGGCAGCCGCTCGCGGGGCAAGGGGACTGCCTCGCTCCGGACAGGGATGCGGACACCGGTTGGACTTGGCTCCAAGGCCGGCGTGCCGCCGGGAAAAACGTTGCGGAGTCGAGGCGGCCGCTCGCGGAGGCAATGGGTCTGCCTCGCTCCGGGCAGGGGGTGGCCACGGGTCGACACGGCTTCGGGGCCGGCGTGCCGCCGGGGAAAACGCCGCGGAGTTGAGGCGGGCGCTGGCGGGGGACTCGTGTCTGCCTCGCTCAGGCAACGCAACGGACACCGTGTGGACACGGCTCCCGGGCAGGCGTAGCGCCGCGAAAGGCGCCGCCAAGTCGAGGCGGCCACTCGCGGGAGCAAGGGGTCTGCCTCGCTCCGGCCAGGGCTGCCGACACCGTGGACCAAACTCCAAGGTCTGCCTGCCGACGGGGAAAGCGCCGCGGAGTCAAGGCGGCCGCTCACGGGTGCAACGGATCTGCCTCGCTCCCAGCAGGGCGGCAGACACCGGGTGGACCCAGCTCCGGGGTTGGCGTGCTGCCGCGGAGGGCGCTGCCGTGTTGAGGCGGCGATCGCGGGGGCAACGGGTTAGCCTCGCTCCAGGCATGGCGGCGGACACTGGGTGGACCCGGCTCCAGGGACGGAGAGCCACCGCAAGGGGCATTGCCATGCCGAGGCCGCCGCTTGCAAAGGCAACGGGTCTGACTCGCTCCGGCAGGGCGGGGGACACCGGGTGGAACTTGGTCCGGGGCCGGCGTGCCGCCGCAAAGGGCGTCACGGAGTCGAGGCGGTTGCTGGCGGGAGGAAAGGGTTCTGCCTCGCTCCGGCCGGGCGGTGGACACCGGGTGGATCCGCCTCCAGGGCCGGCGTGCCGCCGCGGAGAACACCATCGAGTCGAGGCGGCCGCTCGCGGGGCAAGGGGTCTGCTTCGCTCCAGGCAGGGAAGCGGACAGCAGGTCGACCCGGCTCCGGGGCCGACATGCCGCCGGAGAAAGCGCCGCCGAGTCGAGGAGGCCGCTCGCGGGGGCATGTTGTCTGCCTCGCAACGGGCAGGGTTGCGGACACCGGGTGGACCCTACTTTGAGGCCGGCCTGCCGACGGGGAAAGCGCTGCGGAGTCGAGGCTGTTGCTCGCGGGGTCAAGGGGTCTGCCTCGCTCCGGGCAGGGCGGCGGACAGCGGGTCGACCCGTCTCCGGGTCTGGCGTGCCGCCAGTGAATGCGCCAGGGAGTCGAGGCGGCCGGCGCGGGGGCAAGGGGTCTGCCTTGCTCGGGCAGGGCGGCGGACACCGGGTGGACTCGGCTCCGGGGCCAGCGTGCCACCGGGAAAGTGCCGTTGAATCGACGCGGCCGCTCCAGGGGCAAATGGTCTGCCTCGCTCGGGGCAGGGCGGCGGACACCGGGTGGACCCGGCTCCGAGGCCAGCGTGCCGCCGCGGAGAGCGCAGCCGAGTCGGGGCGGCCGCTCGCGGGGCAAGGGATCTGCCTTGCTCTGGGCAGGGCGGCGGACACCGGGTGGACCCGGCTCCAGGGCCAGCGTGAGGCTGGGAAAAGCGCCGCATGGTCGAGGCGGCAGCTCGCGGGGGCAAGGGGTCTGCCTCGCTCCAGGAATTGCGCGGACACCGGGTGGACCTGGCTCCGGGGCCGGCGTCCCGCCGGGAAGTGCCGTGGAGTCGAGGCGGCCGCTCACGGGGCAACGGATTTGCCTCGCTACAGCAGGTCGGCGGACACCGGGTCCACCCGGCTCCGGGGCCGGTGTGCCGCCGCGGAGGGCGCCATCGAGTCGAGGCGATCGCTCGCGGGGGCATAGGGGTCTGCTTCGCTCCGGGCAGGACGGCGGACACCGGGTGGACCCGGATCCGTAGCCGGCGTTCCTCCGCGTAGGACCCCGCCGAGTCGAGGCGGCCGCTCGCGGGGTCAAGGGGTCTGCCTCGCTCCGAGCAGGGCGGCGGACAGCGTGTCGACCCGGATCCGGGGCCGGCATGCCGCCGCGAAGAGCGTTGCCGAGTCGATGCTGCCGCTCGCGGGGGCAAGGGGTCTGCCTCGCTCCGAGCAGGGCGGCGCACACCAGATGGATCCGACTCCGGGGCACGATGCCGCCGCGGAGGGCGACGCTGATCGA
>NW_027636373.1:0-27717 GCF_903797595.1 Erithacus rubecula
TAGGTGTATTTCTAGCTTTTTTTCCAGGAACGATACTCATATGACCCCTGCAAACACTCATGAGAAGTCCTAAACACAAGTATGAACGCTCAACATTTCAGTATTTAAGGGTATATGTGAAAAGCTGATGTTTTCTTTCCTTTCCCCTAAGAAGAGAGCACACAGGGAACTCACAATTCCTCCCGGTCTCCCGCATTAAACAGCTCTCCCTCTTAGTGCTGGCGTCCACAAAGGACAAACCAAAAGACAATCCAATTAGTTCTGGCACAGACATACTTCAAGGCTCACTGCTTCTGAATATCAGATTGATTTTCAAAAAATTAAGCATCTGTTCTCACCTCAGAAATAAACAGATGTCTTTTCCAAATGACACAGGTATGTTATTCATATCGGTGACTTTTGGGACAATCACAAGTAATAACGCAATCAAATCATTACAAGAAAGTGGGCTGGTAAATAGGATTGCTGAGATTCAGCCTCCCGGGGAAAAACAGACATGTTACCATTCATTTTGGGTGTTTTCTGTATGAAAACAAATTATTCACCACCAACATAAAACATCTGTATGGATTAAAGAGGAGTAAATATTGGATACTAACTTGTGCTTTCTGCACAACTCTTCGGAGATAAGAAGAGTGGCAAAAAAACTCTTAGAGTATCTACTAAATAATGCATCTTCATATAATTATATTCTAGTCAGTAGCCTTCAGCTTAGACTTAGACTTTTTAGACGATTCTCAGAATAATTATCTGACAAGTCCAATTACGACCATGCAGCCAGGATGGATTTTATTTTGTTTATTTTAAACTTATGATTGTGTAATTGAATTTTTATCTGATCAGGGCAAAATTATTTCTGAAACTTAAGAGTACTAAACTATCATGGTTTCCACTGCTATACATATTTCTTCACTGACTAAGCCCTAAGCAACACTTTTCTACAGCCATAGGACTGTTAATTTTACCAGGAAACTGACCCTAGCAATTCACTTTTCACAAGTTTTGCAGAGCATACACTTGGCAGTGGTTGGAAATGTCATCCACTTAAAAATGCCAAAACAGAAGCCAATTCCTGGGACCTTTGACAGTAAGGGAAAGACAGAAGAAACCACGGATGCAATGCCTGTGAGGCAGGTGTTCTGCTACTCCAGTGGAACCCATGCATCCACAATTATAATGACAAAGTGAATGCTGCCTTCCACTTCTCCTAACACTACTGTTGCTCCCACAAACAGCCAGATTTCTTACACCTTGCAATCCCATCAACAATAACTGGACTAGAGAATATAACAGACAGAGAAATCAAGCATGGAAAAGGTGTCATTAATACAGATTGAAATGCCACCTCTTTCAGCCATAGCCTAGTTAAATTCACAGAGTCCAGCAGAAAAATGGGAATGCTGGTGAATCACACCTGCTCCAACATTAATTGCCTTAGGCTGCATGAACTGGTTCTCATAAATTTATTACCCCTTCAGTTTCAAAGCCAGGTAATAATTGCAGGGCTCCCCATGCTTAAGGCACAAGCAAACAAGATTAGTAGGCTCAAAGAATATCTTTGTTATAAAACAGAAGAACAAATGAATGGTAAAAATATATTTTTTTACAACCAGAAAAATGCACAGTAGCCAAGAGAAAAAAATTCAACTTATTTTCATGATTTTTGTCCCAAAACTGATGCTTTGGAGGACAAGACGTTCCCTTGCTCTGCTCAGCCAAGTGGAAATGGCTTAGGAGAGGCTCAGACAGCCTGTGATGATGCCCCCTCATAAGTGCCCATGTGATTCCTAGGCGAGGATGCAGGGATTCACCCCATTCCTATTGCAGGGTATGTCAGCCAGTCAAAACTGCTGCTGTGCCCTGCCCACGGACTCAGGAGTTATCCTGCAGGTTGCACAGATGCCAGAAATGCTAACATAGTGTGCTATGTTACATCCAGCTGTGAAAAGGTCCCATCTGCACATCCTTTTCAATTCTCCGCATCAGAAAAAAAGCAGATTCTAAACTATCAAAGCTGTTCATATAAATAACCCTTCTAATATGGAGCATGCCTGCAACTTTATTTCCCCTCTAGCTTGCAGCTTAAGCATTACCATAGACAGAGAACTTCTTTTGTGCTATTTTGATGAATGGGAGAATGATGAATGGCTGGACCACGAACGTGCCTATTGGCCGACCACAAGGTGCACCCCATCTGTTGGTAGCTATTCCTCATTCCCCTCTTTCTCTCTCTCTTTCTTTACTTTGTTTCCTTTATTTCTCTCCCCTCCATTGCAGAAAATGAGTTGCTGGTACTCAATAAAGGTGCATTGCTGTTGCTGTTGAATAAAAACCTTAATCCCTTGTTGTATGTCTTTTGCACCCCAAGGGTCAAATGAACCATCACGACTCCCACTTGTGTTGAGCGGATCATGACACAGGGGAGGGAAAAGTACTGGGAAAACTAGCTACAAATGCAATAATAGGCTACAAAACTACAAATATATGTGTAAAGAATGCAGAGAATATATAAAATTTAAAAAAAGAGAAAAATCATTTGGCATTACCCCAAGCTGTAACTTGCTGTCTCTGTGCTGAATTCAATCCCTGCCAGGCAGGTCTCCAGCCACAAGGCTGCAGAGGGAGAAGTGCTGAAGTTAATTCAATTTTTTTGCACTGCATCTCTGCAGCACAAATCTCCATCTAAGTCTACTTCTTTGGTAGATATAGTGTCAACTGCGAGGCAGATAGAGAAGAGCAAAAAACTTGGATATAGAGTTACAACTAATAACCAGTAAGATCATGAGCGTTAAGCTATTAAAATACAGCTACTGGCCAGCCATCTGTAGGAAGTTATGTTGGAGAACTGATAAGGAGAACTTAGGCACAAAGACCTTATTTCAGAGTCAGCTAAAAAGTAGCTCAGCTATGTTTCCAGTGCAGTGCTGAGATGAAGCTGGTATACCAGAAATCCTTTGTCTTCCTGCCAGACAACCTCTGAGAGACCTGGCTAAGAGAACTCAGGAGTTAGAAATGGGTGTTACTGGGACTCCTCTGTGGTCATGCAGGAAACTGAGGGATACACTTCTCCTTAATAACCTTCCATGAACAGACTCACAAATACAAGCCTCTGACATGCTGACCTTTAAAATCTGGGGACAAAGTCACAATCCAACTTCCCAGCTATTCTCTTCCGGCTCCTTCCTGCTTCCTGTAGGAGTGAGCAGGCACAGAATTTCAGCCCTACTGTATCTATTTGGTTGTGAAAAGCCAAGTTTCAAACCTAATCAGCAAATTCAAACTCCTTTTCCCAAGGAATCTGCTATAAGGAAGGGATGGAAATTGCAGTGAGAGCCTGTCTGAAGTGCAGATATTTGATTTTATATTCAGGTAACATGAAACAATACACAAAGCTAAACTTCAAACATGCTACTTTGTCCTTTCAATTTGAGCAATGCTATAAAATCTGTATTATAAGTTTAGGGGATAAGAACAGAACACTAAAATAATCCATCACCAGTTACTTATTTTAATAAAGATTGTATTTCTAATTGTTTCCTACCATTTTAAAGCAATTGGCCCTTCACTGAACTTCAACAAATAAGAGCTTTGAAAATACAGCTATTAAGAGAGATGAATATCAGCTTCTCATTTCTTATCCCAGGAGCCCAAGATATTCTCCCATTACTGCTATTGCTCTCAACATGCAGAATTAGAAAAGCACATGAAGACATGGAACCCATTAGTAGTTTCCAATTGTAAAGATATGGCAAGACAGGCAATAACATTTTGTTTCAAAGCATAGCCCATTTAGTCCACTGAAATTATTTTAGCCTCTAAAATTGTAAATCCATTTGAAACTAGAGGTCACTGAGCATCTAGGCTACCATGAAGCACTAGTACAGTCAGGTGCCTTCTGACACTTGAAAGCTCAGTATTAACAGATCTGCTGTCTAATGCTTATGCCTGGTTTCAGTGCTCTCTTTCATGTATATATTGCTAACAAATATATTCCCCCTAACTTTATATTACTTGTGTAGCTACAGTATTTTGGCTAATCAAGGATAGAATTTCCAAGTAAGATTTCTTCAGAGCCAGGTCAGAAAGCACTAACACAATGTAATTGCCCTGAATATAAGCAACTTCCTTCTGAATCTATACGGCTTCCTTTTATTGAGGAAAATAAACAGTGAGCAGTTATAGAACACCTCTATCAGATATCTCCATGTGAGATAAATACTGAGACTTAAATAGAGTCAATTATCTGTTTTGGAGGTTTGTGGATATGGGTAATGCAATGAGACTGATAGTACTGCAGATTTAATCACCATATGCAGCTTGATAACGAGGATGCCATGTCAAGAGCAAACAGAGCTCTGAAGATTGTAAGAAGATTGAATCAAGTCTGGCTGACGGGAAATAAAATGTTACTAAGTAGAAATATAAAGTTTGTCTGTGTGATGTTTAACTAGATGATTGTACTAAAATATTACTAGCTTTCCTGAAATGGTATATAAACACATGTAGTCCTCAGTAAAGTAGGATTCTGATCACCGTTCAGTGTCCCCGTCTCTCTCTCATCGTCGACAGAGGTCAGATGATATTTACACAGAGAAATCCTGATAATTTTTCTATGAGAAGTACAGCTGCTAATGGGATACAGTACATCTATAAAGGAGAATGTTTGAGGCAAATTACCTATCTTTGGTAACATAATTTCTTATTATAAGTCAAGACAAGGTTGTCACCTCTTTCGGATCAAGGTTAATCTACTCATAGCCATTAAATTCATGCACATGCATTATCAAGAATGTCTTTTACAGCTTCTCACTTTAATAATTTGAAGCATTACCAGCTGTACATGACACTTTCTATCACAGATGCAGAAGAGCCAGAAAGGATTTGCACTGTTTTGTCTAGTTTTCAGGCTATGCACTTAGCTGTCGAGGAACAAGATCAGTAAGAAATTTTAGCAATACAACAAGGCAAAGCAATAAAAACAGATTGTCACACTATTGAGTTTTTTCCCCCCAGCGGATGATGGAGAATATTTCTGCACAGCAACAGAAGTGTTAACCTCCAAAAGCCTAGGTAAAAGGTGACCAAGTTAAGGTTCACCACTCCCAAAGGCTGGAAATTATTGCATGATGAAGCCCAGCCCACACTCTCCTTGCTAACAAGCTAAAGTTTTATTCCATTTAATAGACTTTGCTGCACTGACACGTTTCTAATTTAAAGATACCATGTTTTAGTGTGAAAAATCCTGAACCAGATGGGAAAATCAGAATCGTATTCCACTGTTCATATTTCACAAATCCCCTACAAAAACCTTGAAAACTGTTTCCTCCACAATCAAAGAGGACTGATTTCAGACATATGAAAGCTAGGCTAAGTGCATTTAGTGACCCTCTAGCATTTGCTGCCAAAAATTAGATTGAAATGTTGAAATGCTGGATTTGAAATTTGAAAAAGCCTCATCTTTGATTAACTACCTTGTAATCTATAAGGGCAGCTGCTTTAAGACACTAAACAGATGCATCTGTAAGAGCAAATAGAAAGGAAAATGTTTCCTCTGATTAAGATTTGCAAAAAACTTGACATGCAGTTTTGCAAACAGTTGAGAGGTAGCAAATACAGAGATCAGACTATCAGAGAGATGAGGCACTGTTTTTTTACAGCAGGAGTAAACACCAAATTTTAGACTAATTGTCCTACTTTAATGTTACCAGATGTATTATTGGTGCTTGACTAAACTCAAAGCAGTGGCACGTTTAGTATACGCAGTGCATTACTGACTGGAAAGCCAAAGTCAGAGGCTTAGTAGTTTATTTTACATGTAACAAAACTCACAAGATCCTCCAAGATCCCTCCTGCATGAAATGGCTATACTGATCACGTGAACATTCCCTGAGAGCATTCAAGTGGATGCAGAATGAACAGACAGGCAATGGATTCCCAGCATCAGGCCCTTGGAAACTGAAATGCTCCATCCACAAACAATCCACTAAATTAGGTTTAAAATAGGTTATAAAAGAGATTTCAGGGAATTAGAAGTTCAGTGAGTTCATCCACTGACATGTGCTCTCCAAAGTGGCATTTTCACAGATTAAAGCAGTTTCACTGTCATATATTACAAAAAGTATAATTACCTGGCAGCAAATTACACATTTTTGCGAAGGAAGAGGACTGAGGCTTTTTATGAAGACCAGTGTAGGCAACACACAGGGATGAAGCTTAAGTTTCTTAGATTCACAGTAAAAAACAATAGCACATTCAAACATCCCACATAGTGCCTCATCTCACACAGCCAAAGGACCCAGAATTTCCTCACAAGGATCTTGTGAATACACACCTCCAGGAGAGATGAGGGAGAGCAACTGTTGACCCTGGGAAAGCATATGGGAGAGCACATAGCCTCAGAAGAGCTGGCAGCTCCAGAAAGGCTTCTGCTACCATGGAGGTTCTGACCCTGCTTCTTTGCCTTCTGGGAGAAACCACATTTGTACATGACCTGGAAACACTTTCAGCCAGACTCCAATACATCACAGCCTATGTGGGAGAAATTAAACTATATGGAAATATGTAACCCACATATCTGGCTTCCTTTTTGTAGCAGTTTTCCTGACACAATGGACACTTCCCTGATAAGAAGTCCTGCTGTTGTCAAACTAGAGAAGACTGGCAATGGTTTCAAAAGACTCCCTGTGGAAAATTTTCCACAACTTCCCAAAATTTCCCCTGCACACTTTCTCTGCCAGTTGTGTGTTCATGGCACAGTCTTAACCTGCTCATACTTCGATGAAAAGACAACTGCAACAAAAAGTATCCACCATCAGTTAATGCAAAAATGCAGAGGTGACCAAGGTTGTCAAATCTGTCCAAGTACTATGGCAATGAGACTGAATCTCAAAAAAATGGTGATGCTTCCACTCACTGCTCTGCTGAGTGACTAAATAGGCTAAATGGACTGCTGTGCTATGGGAGTAAATGCCAAACTCAAAAGAGGTTCATGGAGCTTTCAGTTCCAGTGGCATTTCTTTTAGAAATGGAGTATCTACCCAAATTGGACTCCCAGGCCAGAAAAGGAGCAGTGTCTAAATGCAAATACAGGTAAAGACACCTGGAACAGCCATCTGGAACTACTCAGCGTCAAGTCAGTCAACATGACAGAGTTCTTGTCTGACCACATGTTAAGAATGGCCACATTCTCTGTGAAGATTTACCTTAAAATGGATCCAAGCATAGCCTGAAGTGAACTGCAGCACAACTGTATTCATGAAGCTGAGGCAGGGATGAGAGCAGCAAGGTTTTCAGCCAGGAGGAAAGGACACAGCTGCACAGCCAGATGCCAGTAAGAGCACCACAGTTGCAATCAGGACGCATGGTCATCACAGGCCAGCCAGATGTCTAAAATAGTATGGAAAGCACTTGATGAAAATAGTCATGCTATCAAAAGAGCGCAAATCTTATTTTTTGTTTATCCCCTGTTTTTATGTTTTTCTGCTTTATTCTGTTTATGTACTGGTTTGAAGGCAACCCAGCAGGATGAATTAAGTCCACATAAATATATTGTGAAAGATGCCAAGTCAGAACTACAATCTAATAGGAAAATTACAATAAAGGCAATAGCACAGAAACAATGGCTCACACCAACAAAATTAGAATACAACCTGACACTCTGTTGGTCACGGTGGTGGCAGCAGTCTGATGGGAGTGATGGATGTGGTCCTGTTGAAGTGGTGATCCTGTAGAAAGGTCTGGTCTTCTCTGGAGGTCCTGTGATAGTTATCAAGAGCTCTTCTCCTCTGGAAACTCAGTAGTGGTATTGTGGTGTCTCAAACTCCAGATTATATACAGGTAGGAATGTTCCGCTCCTCCCTCAGGGCAGGGCATGTCATAATGGGATGGTGCAATTTTATGAGAAATTCTGGGAGACCTTGATGGCACATTAGCAGAGATGGTTCCCCATCTCTGGATGGCTGCTGCTTCAGGGCTGAGTCATGAAGAAGATAAAGAACACTTCTCCACCCATTCTAACAGCTCATGTAGATGGTAGCAGAATATATACTTTTGTTTACACCTTACATTGGAACCCAAGACACCTCATTTTCTTTGACCTTCTTGAAGCTTTCTGAGCAGGCATACCCTAACCAGTTTTAGTAACTAAGAGAATTTTAACCCTTCTTTCTCAAAGAGGCAGAGGAAGGACAGATCTTCAGCACAGTGAATGCTCCCTATATTTCCATACCTTTATAACAACTATTTCAATCAACCAGGCCCTCCTACAACATTCCTAATCACTGCTGCATGTTCAGAGCCAAAGCATATTAATCTCAGAATCTGCAGTTCTAAAGACAATATAGTTGAAGAGAAGTAAAGTATTTAAAACCACTAAAATAATGATGAAGTGTTAAATACCATTATCTACCAATATTAGCTTAATTTTACAGAGTGCACACATAGACAATGTAAGAATCCCTTTGCCCTTGGAAAGGATTAAAATTTGCTTGAACATTACAGGGATTTTCTTAATCTTTCTTCCAAGCATTGGAACAATCCTATAAATTTCCTGATTTAGCCTGCAAATTAATTCTGCAAATACAACTCTAGAACCTGCACTCTTAATTTTTCTTAAGGAATAGCAGCAGCAGCTGAGGACAGAATGTTGCTGCTCTCTGCCAGGGAAGTGTTCACCAACCCTGCCAGCATCAGTAAATGTACTGAGTGTGCCAAGACAAATGGGACCCAGCTGTTTTAACACAGACCCACAATACAGCTGGATAGTGCACTGCAAGTGGAATGGCAGGTCTAGATACCTTTTTTCTCTAAATATTTCTAAATCTAGGAATAACTTATGCAGAAGAGGCAAATGTTGTTAGATTCCCCAAACAGTTTGTCTGACATTTTGGAGCTTGGCAGAAACCCACATGACTAAAAGCTACAGTCAGCAGCTTGGCATTGGACCATCCAGTCATTACATTTGGTCCCATCAGATACCATTCCTGTCACAGAACTATAGGCACAGTGGGAGCAAAGTATCTTTTATGATGCAAATTTCAAAGTCACCAGAAGTTTTAATCGAATAAAGCTTCTGTTGCAGGTCGTCTGCCTCAGTGGGGTTCCGGGTTTTCAGCCTAACTTGTAGTCTGTCCCATTTCCCTCATAAACAGAAGTTTCACTTGTCCATATTGATCTCCTGTGCAATACACCTGCTGACAAATCAGCCTTTCATATTAGTGATGGTTAAACAACTTTCTCTCTACCTGCTCCCAGCAAAAGTAGATGACTGATTTTCTTCCATATGTTCAGGATTTTTGACTGCCTGGCTCCCATGCAGCCTTTTGCAGTCACCTATATTTTTGCTTGTTTGGCAGTCCAGAAGGCACAAATTAATAAGAGGAATGATGTTAGCAGCCATACCTTCACTCATTGAATTATTTGTAAAGACACTAGCACCCATCTTTGAAATGGGTCATACTGACTTTGGGCAGCAGGTTTGTTACAGAGCTCAGATGTCTCGGCTCCTGAAACAGACAAGGGGCTCTGCACAAGGCTAAACTTTGGGATAAAACAGTAGATTCAGTGGGGATACATGGTAGGCGATTTGGGAAGGCTGTACCTTCCTAGTACCTCAGCCACTGGGGGAAGGAAGAGGGCAACATGCAGCTGGTAGTTTAGATAAAAGGAGGCTGCACCCTCCAAAACCCCAAGAGAGAAAAGCCTTTGGAGGTGTGCACTAGTGGACACTCTCCCTTTGTTCAAATAAAGCTGTCTCCTTTTCAGTTGTATGTGTCAGGAAAATTAATACATAAATGTTGTTGGATACTGCTGCGAACTAGGGAAAAAAACAGCCTTGAAGCCTTGCGTTTCTCAGGCTGTTCAAGGACAAGAAATTATAACAATGATTAAACACCTGCTGGAGACGTGATGTTTTGCAGAAAGCATGTTTTTAAAGAGGTGTTGCCTTCTTGGACCAATGAACCTTTTCTATTTTGTATTGCATGAACTACCCTATATAACTGTAGTGTTTCTTTAAATAAAGCTCTCTTTCTGTTTGTCCATTGCACGCAGAACTATGTTGCATTATCCTTTCTGCCGCCCCTATAATCACAATGCAACATTTGGAGGTTCCACCGTGATATCTGCTCAAGTGAATGGAGATGACCTTAAGCGATTGTCACCAACGGGACAGTACCAGGATAAACTCGGAGCTGACAGACTGCTGACACTGGGACAGACCTACCAGGGCCGTCAACAACCAGGTCTGTGGTTTTTCTAACCAGAGCTGTGCCGAGAGCAGACTGAGTTCGCCAGAGACCAGGACTGAAATCCTGGGGCCAAAACCAGCGCTGGGAATCAGCAGGTCGGAGCCATGTGGGGACATGGCGGAAGCTCCCCTGAGTGCAGCAGGACGGGAGATCCAGGGACAATGTCAGCTGCTTCCTCCCTCACTGAGAGAGGCAGTATGAGCAGTAAGCTCTGGAGCCAATAGGCTCAATTTGGAGCGGTGAACTCCTGGCTAGCTGCTAGGAGGATCAGAGCTTTCTTTAAAATGGGGACTCAACAATCTAAAAAAAGGGGAAGCTGCACTCTCAATATGGAGAGGTGCTTTGGCAGAATCAGACTGCACCGGGGGTTCTATCCTCTGTAACTTTTCCTAAAAATCTGCCGATGGCGGTGGTTCCATGTGCAGCAAATCGCAATAGAAGCTTTACTGGCAGCCTGTGCGGAGCAGCCCATGGCGATAGTGTCTGCGTCTGCGGCGGGCGTGGAATGGCGACAGTCGCGGCCTGCGGGTGGCCCGGCCGCTCCTTCTTCACTGATTACGAGCTGGGCCCGCCTGCTCAGGCAGAGCCGCGGGAGCCGTGGCTGCCACCCACTCCAGATAAAGAGGTGGTGCTAGGTCTTCCCTCGCCTCTAATGCCAGAGCTTGACCCACCGCCCATCGGGGCGGGGTCTTGGTTGCCCTCCTCTGCCTCAGCAGGGCTGTGTTTTCCTCTGCTTTCCCCTCAGCACCGCAGCTCGTCAACCCGCAAGTGGTGACCTCCTCCTCCGCTTGGCCGGAGATGGCGCTGCCCCCGCTGCCTCTCATGCTGCTGCTGCCATCCTCCAGCCAGAAATGTCCCTGTCCGTAAAGCAGCCAAGCCTCAGGCATTGCAGCAGGGTGAAGGGGGCTCGATGGGGCACATGGAAATCCCCGGGGGTCCCAGGAACAATGGCATTTATGTGGAGGGGGGCGGTAGTCAGAGTCCTCGAGCAAATGTTTCTAAGCTCGATCTAATTTCTGGGAAAGAATTGTTGGAAAATTGTAATAATGGCATTGAACCAATGGACAATTTTAGATTTTGGTCCCGGTGAATTGTATTGATTTTAGTTCTGGGGAATCGTATTACCTTTTGTTAAGATTTTTAGCCAGAGTTTTACAATGTATTAAGATAATAATGAGTTTTGGTTCTAGTAAATTGTATTAGAGATGGGTTTTAGTTAACTGCTAAAACTCCATGAGAAGTTTTTGCCAGATTTTTTGTAATTTATTTAGAATGGTGATGGATTTTAGTTCTGGGGAACAGTGGCAGATTTTACTATAGTATTAGAAATAGTGCTTTGGTGGTGAATTTTTTGCAAGGAAGGTCAACAAATTTGGAACCTTCCTAGGCTAGTATCCTCAGGTCTCCTGCATGTCTTTGTCCTCCCTAGCAAAGGGCCCTGCTGGGGAGCACAAATACATTTTTTTCATTATTTTTTTTAATATATTTCAGAAAGGGGGACATGTCATTGGATACTGCTGGGAACTAGGGAAAAAGCAGGCTTGAAACCTTGGGTTTCTCAGGCAAGAACAAGAAATTATAGCAACAATTAAACACCTGCTGGAGAAGTGTGCTACATGATGTTTTGCAGAAAGCATGTTTTCAAAGAGCTGTTGCCTTCTTGGACCAATAAGTCTTTTCTATCCTGTTTTGCATGAACTACCCCACATAATTCTAGTGTTTCTTTAAATAAAGCTCTCTTTCTGTTTGTCCATTGCACGAAGAACTATGTTGCATTATCCTTTCTGCTGCTCCTATAGCCAAAATGCAACATACAAACACCAGAGGTTTCTGTCCAAGGAGACAGAGGAACCCTTTTGCTTTATTCGAATAAAGGGAGAGGCCACGGGCATTCCCCTGGGATCTCTCAAATTTTTGGAGGACGCAGCCTCCTTTTTATCCTAATTTCCCGGCCGCATTTCCCTCTCTCTTTCTCCATTGGCTGAGGTATTTGAGAGGCACGGGCTTCCCAGAACGCCTGATACCTGAGACTCCCCTCTAATGTATAACCCTCCCTTTTAATTTTTAATTCTTATAGAATTAATAGTTTTTCCCCATTGCTTCTTTCATCTTCCAATATCCAATTTCATTTATCAGCAAACCTACAGTTTGTAAAGGCAAATATATTTTTGCATTCATCAATCAGTGGAATACATCCCATTGTTTCTTTTATCTCTCAGTGCTAGCCTTATCTACCAGCAGATCCACAGCTCGTTTGCAAAAACAAATCCGACATTCCTCTCAAACCCAAAGGAATAGTTAATAATTAAACAAAAAGTTGAATGTTTAAAGACTGAAATGTTTTTCTTGTCATTCATGTCATATACTGTGGCATCAAGACTCATGCACAGTTCCTGGGCTGGTCCTTGTTTTCTACCCTACCCTAAATACTGTTATTTTTGCTTCTTTTTTGAGAGTGACAAGTGACAGTCAGAACATCAGCTTCTTGGAGCTATTTCTACATATTTCATACACTGTTGTTGAGGGCGGGGGTGCTTCTTACAAAATGCCATGCTAAGATGAAGCAAGCAAAATAAGCACCATTTTCCTACACAATCACAAAAGGATGAACAAAGATGAAGAAAGCAGGAAATAAACACTGTCAGAGAATTATAAAGTGGAGGAAAGCCAGACAAGTGAAGACAAAGGAGCTTCCACTTGAAAAAGAGCTGCTGATTGCCCTTCATCACCTTGCACCTGAAGTGAGCTCTGAGCAGCTTAGCTAAATCTTGTGTCATTCGGCTGTGAAAGCCACCTAAACGGCCTTGTCCACAGAAACCTGTGCTGCTCTGAAAGGGTGAAAGTGCCACATCTGCTGTTCCAGTAGTGCTCACAGCCATCTTGGCAGTGACACTGTGTTTGTTGACAGTCTGGTCTATGTTTCCTTCACGTGCTTCATGCCTTTTCCCAAGCCACAAAGATACACACTCAGTAAGGATGAAGAAGAAGGTGGTAAGAGGAAACTAATATGGTGGCATAATCCAGTAATAAAGTCAATTGCTTCTCTATTCACTCCTTTCAGGACATTTCCACATCTCCAGTTACCATTGGAACAGCTGAGTGGAGTGGGATTCCTTCGGTGTGCCATATATTTTTGCCAAACTCTATCCAAAAGCCTCTTTCCTCTTGTGCCATAAGGCACATTTTCATATATTAAAAAATATATATACCTAACTTTCTGCGGGCAAATGTAGTGTTCATTAACATCAGTTATAGACTCTCAGATGAATAAAGCCCCTGAGCCAAATGGTGGGAATACAGAGCAAAAATACACATGGTTGTAATCCATGTGTGCCTGCACCATCTGTTTGCTTGTTTCCCCAGAAAATTACAAATCTGATGCTTTGTCCCACTTCACTGCCTGGTTTATATTAGCAACCTTTGTAAAACCCCAGCTATATTTTATGTAAAGCTTAGGTAAGGTTTATTACCTCATTGAGAGTCTAATTTATGTAGCAATTAGACAGCTAGTGAGTTTGCTGTTTTGAAACAAAGAGCCAGAGTCCTCACATCTGTTCCCAGGATAAAAGCTGGGTTTAGAACTTCATGATCTCCAAGTCTCCAAACAAGTATTTTACACTGCAATTGTTTGTGCGTTATTCAGCCTCCAAATAACCTCCCTGTTCAACTTGTGAGCATACTAGTGATCAAAACAAATAAACACGAATGTGAACCTTTGTCATGGTTTGGTGCTGGCAAAATGCCAGGCACCCACAAAAGTAGCTCACCCACCTTCCCCTGCCTCAGCTGGGCAGAGGAAAGAGAAGAATTTAATGAAGGCTTCATGAGTTAAGGGCAAAACAGGGTCAACCTAGAGCTACAAAGTGAATTTATTACTAACAAAATCAGAGGAGGACAGTAAGCAGTAAAATAAACTTTTAAAAACACCCTTTCTTCCCCCAACCTCTCCCTCCTTCCCACTGACAATGCAGTGAGACAGGGCATGGGAGTTTTGGTCAGACCATCACTGAGATGTTCTTCTGCTGCTCCAGGAGAGGAGTCCTTCCCCTATGAGACTGTGGGGTCCCATAGGAGACAGTTCTCCATTAACTTCCCCAGAGTGGGTCCACTCTTGTGAGCAGCAGCCACACTGCACCTGCTGCAAACTGTCCCTCTCCCAGGCACACAGCCCTCCCACAACTGCTGTGACGTGGGTCTCTTTTCCAGGAGGTGCAGCCCTCCAAGGACAGACTGCTCCAGCCTGGAAGCAGGGACCCTCTCCCTCCACCGGGTCTCCCACTGGATCACAGCCTCCTCCAGGCATCCACCCACTTTGGCATGGGCACCTCCCCCAAGGGCTGTGCATGGATCTCTGCATCCCCCACGGATCCAAATGGGGTGTGCATGGATCTCTGCATCCCCCGTGGATCCAAATGGGGTGTGCATGGATCTCTGCATCCCCTGTGGATCCCCACGGGCTGTGGGTGGATCTCTGAATCCCCCATGGATCCCCATGGGCTGCAGGGAAACAGCTGCTTCACTATGGCTTCACCACAGCCTGGAGGAGCTCCTCCCCTCCTTCTCCATCAACCTTGGTGTCTCCACAGTGTTTCCCTCACATGTTCTCACCTCCTCCTCTTCTCTGGCTAGAAAAATAAACTGTGTTGCCCATTGTTTTGGTTTTCTTCTTAGATACATTATCACAGAGGCATTACCAACATCTCTAATTGGCCCAGGGTTGGCCAGCAGCATGTCCATCTTCAGAGCCATCTGGGATTGGCTCTGCTGGACATGGTGGAAGCTTCTAGCAACTTCTCACAGAAGCCACCTCTGTGGACCCCCCACTACCAAATAACGAGGTACAAAACCAACATATTATTTTCCAAGATAGCAACTTCTCTTTCTCAGCCTGAATTTGTCACACTGGTAACACTGGTCCCAGGAAATGCCTTGTCATGCTGTGTTGAATGTTGTGACACCATTGGGGAATCATCAATTAATGTTATTAAGGAGAAGCCTTGTCCTCTGCAGAAATTGTACACTCGAATCATGTGCACATACATTGCTGCATATACCCCATGGCTTTAGAGCCCCTAGACTACTATGCTAGCCCTTGCTGCAATGGGGCAGGGTACTGGGACAGTCATTGAGGCTCTAGACCCATCCCTGAACTTCCACTCTGCCCAAGGACAGTTCCCAGCACCGCTGGTTTTGTTCTCTATTTAGTGACTCACAGTTAACAGCTACAAAGCACTTCCTTGCACAGCACATGTAAATGACATTGTTTCACAATGCTACTGATGTTTTCTGAGAAACAGCTTGACATATACTGCACAATACTTTGCAGCACAGGAAATTAACTACTGCTGTACAGAAGCTCACATTGAGCATGCAGTGCACATCTGGAATAATCAAGGTTCTGATGCCAGCTTGCCTTGAGTCAATGGGGAGAGAAGTTCAGCAGCAGATGAGGCTTTGGCCTGAAGGAATATAAATACCTGGATATCATATTGCTTGATTAGCTCACTAGATAATTTCATGTGAGACAGCTGAACAAAGTCTTAAAGAGATCGTGAAAAATGCAAAGCTCCCTTAAGTGTATCAGCTTTTCTTCAGGGGCATTTAAGGTTTATGTGGCCCATTTTAGGAATCATTTTAACCTTTGCCTCCTCTCTGTACTTACTGTATTTACCTTTTTTTTGTGACAGAATTTAACAGGTGGACAGGATCTGATTCATCTGGATCTGTTCATCTGGTTGCACCCTTTCAGGACATTAAAAATCTCTTAGTGTATTTTCTACTAATAGATTGGCTGTTCAAAACATAGCCATGCAAAGTATGTGTTGTGAAATTCTTAATGCTCTCTGCTGTCTGTAGACATTGGAGACTTTCTGATCTTCTTGAAGGTTTTTGAAGGAATAAGACAGTGGTGGCTTTTTTACCCCAAACATATTTTATATTCACAGGTTTCTTTCCTTATCTTCTTTTTCCTGAGCTAAGTGCCCACTAGCTCAGAAGAGCCCAGCCTTGTGAATGTGCATCGGGGACACACAGTCTAAGTTTTCTGCAAACCTCCTACACTCTTCATGACCTTTGACAGCCTCTAATGGTCTCATCTGCTGGGGATTATGTAATGTGCCCCACTATGTCACTTGGAAAATGTCAGCTAAGTGAATAAGTCTGCAGGTGAAGAAGACAAAGTGATGTGCCACACCTTTCCTTCTGGAGAATTGGAAAGCAAAGAACTGCTCGCTCAGGTGTGAGTGCTTTAGAGCAGTGAGGAGGCAGCATTAGCAAAGGACACCAAGTGTTTAAGGATTCACTGCTACTTTTCTGCTCTGAATAATTCCCTGAAAGGGCAAAGAAAGCTGTCAGGGGTCGTCTGATTTACAGCTATTCACCGTGATTTTCTCTTGCTGGAGCTACTGCAGCTGCAGTCCAAAAGACAACAGGCAGAGAGAGACACAAAGAGAAAAGTTCCTGGGAAAGGACATCACCCTCCTTCCTCCCCCGCCTTTCAAGTGGGAGGTTTGTATTTTGCTTTTGTGGCACATCAGGTGCAGGCTGCTGCTGCCCAGCACAGACAAAACCCAAGGAACAAGGGCATTCCTTAGTTTATATGTTCCATGCTCAGGCTTGCTGAAAAAGCCGCTCTGCCAATTGCATGCATTCAGTGGGTTTAAGGAAGAGGAACCCTAAAAGTGCTGTGTTCTGTTGTCTCCAGATCGTGCTGCCTCTTTAAAATCAGAAGTGCACGGACAGCTTCAAGGTGCCTCCCACTGAGCAAAGGCTTTAGATGCAGGCACAGAGGCAGAGGAGCCATCCTCCCCTGAGCAGAGGGCTAACCTAATGAGAGAGAAAGGAGCGCTCAGCAGAGTCCTTGGGCTGCTTCCAGTGATCCTTTCTGTCCTCCAGTAACAGCAGCACATGCAGACAAGAAACCTGGTGGCTCTCCACAGGGTGCCTGAGACCTACAAGAAGATGAGTGCAACTGCAGGTACCCTTTGCTGATAGTGTTATGTCAGTTTGTGGATGGTTGTGTTGTCTGTATTTATTTTATAGCTCTTTTGGTCATTTGCATTGAAATGTGACTCAGATACTGCCCCTTGCTTTGGCCAGCAGATTTTGCATCCAAGTGTTTATTTAGCACTTCTCTTAAATTAATGTTTGCCTTTCCAGGCAGCTGTGGCGATGTCTCCTAAAGCAGTCCCTTGTCAGAACTGTTTCGTTTCAGGCTTTGGCTTTCTATTATTCTGTTCTGCAATGCTCAGTTTGAAAAACAGTGTGGTCACCAAAGTTGTAAAAGAGAGTTTCTGACAGATATTTTTTAAGTGTCTGTACATCAGGGTCAGAGAGTGATTCCAGGGAAAGAAGGGAGCAACAGCTTCATTAGGCAGATTTTCCTTTGTAGCCATGAATGCCATTGTTCAGTATCGGTTAGACACCCCGAGGACTTGCTGCTCGAGGGCAGAAAAAGAAGTAATGCTCCCTGATCCTCTGCTGGGATGAGGTGGCACTGCCCTGACAGCCAGGAGTCTGGTGTGCAGATTCCTAGATAAACCATGGGAAGATACAAGAAAATGCTCTCTCAGCATTTTGATAGAGAGGCAAAGATAAGATGAGATGTTATTTTCCCCCTCTGTGTGGGAAAAAAAAATTATTTTTTTTATATTTGATACAATTGGCAGTACAAAGAGGGGAGCCTGTTTCTCCCCAACATCAGAAATGCAAGGCACTCTGTCTTGCTTACAGAAGATTTTCCCTTTCATATTTCACTCTCTGTGGAAACACTTCCCCCATGGCAGATTTGCCTTCACAGCTAACCTCTACCCCTGATCCTGCGACCCGTCCCGCTGCTCCCACCGCCCCTTCCCCCGCGCCATCTGCCGCTCCTGTGCCTGCCCCCTCGGTGTCCACACCCGTCCCCGGCCCCCGCCCCCCCGCGCCCCCCCTCCCGCCTGTCTCTGCCCCTCCCGCGGCTCCCGGACCCCTTGCGTTTGCCCTGCCGCTGGCTTCCCCCCTCATCCCCCCGATCCCGCCGCCTCGGATGCCATCCTCGCGTTTCCGCCCGCCGTTCCTCCGCATCCTAGCCTCGCCCCCTCGGTGCCCGCAGCCGTCCCTGTCCCGACTCCCAGCCCCCGTGCAGCCGCGTACCGACCCCGCCCCTGCGTGCCTGCCCGCCCCTGCCCCCGCCGCGACCGCGCTGCTTGCTGCTGCCGCCGCGCCGCCCCTGCCCTCCTCCCCCCTGCCCATGGCTTCCCCTGCCCCCCCCACCGCCAGGCGCCGCCGCCATTACGCACGTGGAGCCCATTGTGCCCGGCGCGTTACATGCCCAGCACTCTGCTGTGTCCACGGCTTTGATAAACACACCCCTGCTGCAATCCCCAGCCCCGGCCAGCCAGACCGCGCCGTTTCACTCCGTGCAGGCGCCCCCGGGGACGGTCCCCTTTCCCGAACCGGGGGGAGCCTGTCGGACAGTGAACCAGCCGCCGGAGCTCGCCTGCGGCAAAGCGTTTCCGCTTGGCCATGGCCCCGCAGCCGCGCTGGCCGTGGAGCCGCCGCTCGCACCGTCCCGTCCAGAGCGTGGCCGCGGCCGAGCCGCCGCTGCTCGGCGGCTATTCCGTGTCGCTAGCGGCGGCGCAGCCCCCGGTCACCGCCGCCGGATCCGCCGGGGCGCCTGTACCGCATATGGCCCTGGCCATGACTGCGTGTGCAGCTCCCACGCCACCCGATGAGTCTCTGATCCGGCCCCCCGCTGCAGCCCCGTCTCTGTCTCCCGCTGCGGACACGGCTCTCTCGCAGACAGCGCCGCAGTCCGTGCCCGCCAGCGTGTCTCTGCCCTTCCCGGCCCCTCTCGGTCCAGAGCAGTCCGCCCCGCTCCCGACTCCCGCTGCTGGTCCCCCGAACACAGCTCCACTGCCCGCCTATGCCAGCACTGCTCCACCCTCCCTACAACTCGCCGGAGCCGGCCGCCCGCAGCCCGCCATGCAGCCGCCCGCCATGATGACCTCCGCCGCTCCGGACACGACCGCAGCACATGCACGGAGCTCGCCAGCGCCGCCTGCGCTCTCCACGCCGCTCCTGGGTCCCAGTGCCTGTCCTCAAACGTATCCCTCTGCAGCTTTCCCTACGCCGGACCTAAATGTGGCGCATATCCCAGCGTTTCAATGACGCCTCCGCAGTCACCATCCCGGTACACCGAGAGCCTCCAGCAGTACCACCGCACCTACCGCCGAATCCACCCAGTTCAGACGCATTTCTACAGGACAGAGGGGGAGGTGACGCCATAGCGCCCCCGTTAATAATGGAACAAACAAGGAACTATTTTACACCTGCAAATACTTTGCCTATCGTGCAAAAGACATCTCAGCTTCAAACTGCGACGCTGCATCCTCAAACCCCGCCAGATTTAAACCCCCAAAATATTATGATGCTTCCGTATTGATGGACTGGCAAAAATTAGACGGGACATTTGTAAAGATGAATGCCTTAATGTGATGGCACTACCTGTCATCTTTAATCCCCAGCCCGGTGGTCCCAGGAGGTGGTCTCCCATTCCGTCTCATGAGATTAAGGAATTAAGGAAAGCATTAAGGGATAATGGCATCGCATCACCCTATTTCAAACAGGTGCTAAAAAGTACATTGGATGGACATACACTTACACCGAATGATTGTAAAAACCTCGCGATGGTCACGCTTACTGACTCACAATATCTCCTATGGGAATTGAAGTGGAAAAGGATGCTCACAGAAATATTAGCAACTTACAGAGATAGTACGGATGTAGAGCTGCGTGCTCTGACCATATCTAAGTTATCTGGTGACCATCCCAACGACAAAAATGAAGATCAGGTGAATCTTCCCAGAGCAGCCTTAGATGATATTAAGAAAATGGCACACAAGGCATTTCTGCAGGTTCAGCCTGCAGGAGTCTTTGAAAAGTCCTACAACCTGATTACCCAAGACCAACAGTGCCCAAAATGATTGATGCCTGCAATAAAATCAGAAGTCTGCAGCACATGGCTTCTATCCAAGCAAATGAATTGGGAAAAACCCTTGCAGAACAGCTTGAAAAAGTTCTTAATGCACAGACATCACAAACAGCTGCACTGGCAGCTCAAACAGAGGCCCGTGACCAGAAACTCACAGAAATCCTGACTGCTCTGCACCTCAATTCTCAACAAAACAATACCAGTATGGCTGTAATGCCTGCTGCTGTGATATCAGGACCCTGTTATTTCTGCAAATAAACCAGGTCATATCATGAGGAACTGCTCAGAAGTTAGAAGAATGATGCAGACATCGGATCGCTGCTCCAACTGCAAAAAAGGACGTCATATCTCCTGGCAGTGCCGAGCCAAACCTGATATAAGCAAGAAAAACAATTCAAAAAACTCGAAGACGAGCGCGGAGCGCCACCGCGTGGTGAAACAAGTTATGGCACCACAGAACCCCGAGGGAGGATTTGTAAATACTCCAGCTCAGACGCCAACTCTTCCATCACCAGCAGAACCCCAGGTTATGCCACAGGCTTACTGCCCCCAGGGTTCTGGTGCACTTTGGCTGCCTCCAAGCCAATAACATTTTTAAAGGACAGTAGTTATACCTATATCCCTACAGGAATTACTGGGACTTCTCAATACAGGCAGGACTTTTTGGTTATTGGCAAAGAGATGAATGGTATTCTGGGACTGCTTGTTTTGCCTTGTGTATTTTCTGTCAACTGCTATGAAGAACTACGAGTGTTAGCTAATGCCTGTTATCCTCCCTTGCATATTCCACCTAAGGCCCCTATAGCTAATGCTATAGCACTGTTTATGGGGACCACAGAGCATATGCCACCTTGTGATCCCTCATTTAATCAGGACAACCCTGAAGTTTTTTGGATTCAACACATAAGTACACAACGACCAATGATGACTTGTGAACTGTCCAGGTGGTGGGATTCAAGTTAGAATCAAGGGTATGGTGGACACGGGGGCAGATGTTACTGTGATTTCTTATTATTACTGGCCAGCAGAATGGAAATTAATAACTCCCCCAGGTGCTCTCACAGGCATTGGGGGTGCAACTCCATGCCCACAGAGTGAGTCTGTGGTCAGCATTACAGGACCACATGGGAAAAAGGCATTGGTTCTTCCCTATGTAGTGCAAAGACACATCACAGTGTGGGGAAGAGATTTGCTTTCTCAATGGGGAGCCAGAATTGAACTGGATTTTTAGTAGGGGTCACTGAGACACTCAGCTTTTTAAAATTAACCTGGAAAACAGACACCCTCATCTGGCAAGCCCAGTGGCCCCTAACAAACAATAAGCTGAGTGTTCTTAAGAACCTAGTGGCTGAACAGCTGCAAAAAGGCCACATCACACCCACTACCAGCCCATGGAACTCGCCTGTATTTGTAATCCACAAGAAAGCCTCTGGCATCTGGCGATTATTACATGATCTCAGAAAAATAATGCAGTGATTGAAGACATGGAAGCCCTACAGCCAGTCCTGCCCAACCTTTCCATGATCCCAAGAGACTGGCCGCTTGTCATTATCGATCTAAAGGACTGTTTCTTTAACATTCCACTACACCCAGACGATGCACCTCGCTTTGCTTTCTCTGTTCCAAGCACAAACCTGCAGGAACCACTTCAAAGGTACCATTGGCTCGTTTTGCCACAAGGAATGAAAAATTCTCCAACCATCTGCCAGTATTACGTAGCCCGTGCCTTATCTCCGGTTCGTGAGCAATTCCCAGAATCATTCATAATCCACTATATGGATGATTTATTGATAGCAGCTCCAACGCAGAAACAAATGGAGACAACCCGTGATAGTGTTGTTGCTGAAATCACAAAAGCAGGACTGGTGATTTCTGAATCAAAAATACAAGAGACTGCTCCCTGGAAATATTTGGGTTGGAAATTGACAGAACAATCTATTGTGCCTCAGAAAGTACAAATCCGGACGGAGGTTCACACTTTACAGGATCTACAACAGCTTTTAGGAGAGATCAACTGGGTCAGACCTGTGTTAGGAATCACTGCTGATGAACTTGCTCCACTTTTTGACTTGTTGAAAGGGGACAATAACGTTAGATCCCCATGGTCTCTCACACCTGAAGCTTGCAAAGCCTTAGAAAAAATTACAGAAGCCCTGCGAACCAGGCAGGCACATCGCTGTATGCCAGATAAACCCTTTTTCCTTGCAATTTTAGGACAAGAGCTGAGACTGTGTGGTCTCATCTTTCAATGGGACCCCTCTCAAAAAGATCCCTTGTTAATGATTGAATGGGTTTTCATTTCTTACAGGTCACCAAAGACAATCCTCACACCTTTAGAAATGATGTCTCAGATCATCATCAAAGGTAGAGCAAGGCTTCTTTCAATAGCAGGTTGTGAATTTGCAATTATCTATTTGCCCATGAAGAAAACTTATTTTGAGTGGGCAATGCAAAAATCAGAAGACTTGCTGTATGCCTTGCTTGATTTTCCAGGCGTTTGCTCCATTCATTATCCGGCACACAAAATGATCAAAGCTAAATTATGCTACAAAGAAAAACCTCTGATCAGTGAAGAACCTTTAGAAGCAATTACTGTCTTTACTGATAGATCAGGGCAAACGCACAATTCAGTAGTTACATGGCAAAATATGGAAACAAAAGCTTGGGAACAAGATGTTCAAAAGGTTGAAGGTTCTCCTCAGATTGTAGAATCAGCAGCAGTTGTAAGGGCTTTTCAGCTCTTTCCAGAACCTCTCAACTTGATAACTGACTCAGCATATGTTGCTAATATTGTCAAGAGAATTGAGGGATCAGTTCTAAAGGATGTGAACAATGATAAGTTATGTCTTTGGCTTACCTGTCTTTACCAAATCCTATCTCACAGAACTAATCCTTATTTTATTTCCCACATAAGGGCCCATTCAGGCCTCCCTGGATTTATGGCAGAGGGAAATGCTCGAGCAGATGCATTGGCATCAGCTGTCTCTGATGAGGAAGATACCTCAGTGCTTGCTGCAATAACTCTGCCTAACACTATTGAACAAGCCAAATTGAGCCATGCATTCTTTCACCAAAATGCACAGGCAATTAAACGAGATTTTCACATTACCTTAGAGCAAGCACAAAATATTGTACGAGCTTGCCCTGACTGCCAGCTAGTTCTGCCACTTCCTGCTACAGGAGCCACCAACCCAAGAGGGTTGGAGAGCTTGCAGAAATGGCAAACAGATGTTACTAAGTATCCCTCTTTTGGGAAGATTAAAAAAACATCCATGTCTCTGTGGATACATTTTCAAATGCAATTTTTGCTTCTGTGCATACAGGGGAAACGGCTGAGCATGTTTGCCAGCATTTTTCACAAGCCTTTTCTTATCTAGGTATCCCCCAAGAGGTCAAAACTGATAATGGTCCTTCTTATACCTCACATGAATTGGCTGCATTTTTAAATGACTGGGGCATTCGCCATACATTTGGCATTGCTCATTTGCCCACAGGTCAGGGAATAATAGAAAGGACACATCAGACTCTAAAACGCATTTTAGATCAACAGAAAGGGGGAGATCCTCAGGCCTCACCTCAAAGGAGGCTAAATAAAGCATTGTATGTCTACAATTTTTTGAACAGCTCTGCAGACGAGCCAGATCCTCCTATTTATAGACACTTTTTAAATAACAGAAAAGCAAAACTGAAGGAGCACCCCCAGTTTTGGTTAAAAACTTAGAAACAGGACAAATAGAGGGACCATACAACCTCATAACATGGGGAAAAGGGTTTGTGTGTGTTTCCACAGATGGAGGCCTCAAGTGGGTGCCAGCAAAGAATGTGAAGCCCCACTGTGCATCAAAACCTGCTGAAGCCTCCACAGCAGCCAGTGATCCTGCGAGAAGCCAGGAAGCAAGCACCCAGACCTGAACTGTGCAGAATCATCAGGAGAAAGTGACCAAGAGAAACAGTTCAAGAAAAGAATGGAGTTTCATTGTTTGCATGAATGCATGTTGTTTTTCTTCCTTTGTTTTAGCTTTTGTAGTGAAGCGTTACCAGTGAATCAACCCAAGACAAATATCTGGGTTTCCTTAGCCAAGTCAGCAGGCTCCGACACCATCTGCTTATCTAACACAAGTCCTGACAAACCTTTTTCAACCTGTTTAGTAGGAGTACCTTTGCCAGAGGGTTTCGACAATGTCACCCTTGAAAGGTATTGGCCATATGATGATCATCATGCATCTCCAACTCCCAGCCAAAGACATCAAACTTACATTGACAATTTTAAAGCTGATCAATTTGATCTCCAAGAGCTTGAAATCTTAGGTTCAGTAACTATGAACAGTTGTTATTTCTTTCATCTCATGGAAGGAGACAGTCCTCATTTAAATGTTACCCCATATCACCCAGTTTATAGCAATGTGACTTTTTGGTGTAATCAAACTAAACTTCTCACATATTTTGAGCCACACGCAAGTCGATTTAGCAAACTTCCAATACGATTTCCCAAGGGAATTTGGCTCATTTGTGGAGACAGAGCATGGCAGGGCATACCTTCATATACAGAAGGTGGCCCCTGTGCACTTGGACAACTTACCATAATAGCCCCCAGTGTTAAAGAGGTGGTCAAAAAGAAAAGTAGAAAAATCAGATCCTCCACAGGACATCATTTTGAAAGTGACTTTCGCCCGTGGAACTCTGGCACGACAATTATCACAAGCATTTTTTTACCTCAGGTGAGCACCTCATTTGCTCTGAGACAGTTAAATCAGTTGGGATGTTGGCTCAGTAAAGAAGTAAATGCCACATCAATTGCAATTAGTGACTTGTTGACAGATGAAGAAGCAGTGAAACATGCCACTCTACAAAACAGAGCAGCCCTTGACTTCCTTTTACTGGCTCATGGGCATGGCTGTGAAGATTTTCAAGGATTGTGTTGCATGAATTTATCAGATCATTCTGTTTCCATTCATAAACAGTTGCACAATTTGAAGGATTTAGCTAACCAAATTACTACAAGTGATCCAACCTGGCTAGACAGGTTGTTTGAAGGTTGGATCTTTGCCTCTTGGCTAAAGGAACTCTGTAAAATAGGCTTGTTTATTCTATTAGTAATAGTTGTGTTATTAGTGTTTTTACCCTGCATACTCCAGTGTATAAGGAAAATAATGACCAAGACAGTTTCTAATATTTTTGTTGTTCAATGAAATGGGGGAGATGTTGGTGAAGGAATAGCAAAGACTTATGAATGCCTAGCAAGCAGTTCTGAAACAATAGATGAAATAGAGATGTTAGCAGTATTTGACATAGATGCTGAAAATAGTTATGTTAAGGTTTGAGACCTCTTCCTTTGTTTAGATAAAACCAAATACCACACATGCCAAAGAACCAACAGACATCCTGTCCCAAGCCTGGCAGGAAAGATCTCAAGATAAGGGTAAAGCCATAAAACATGGTAATTTAGTTGTTCCTACAGGTTGCATGCAAATATTAGGGAATTAGTATATTGTAATAGATTGGTTATTGGAATTTAGAATATTCATTATGGAATAATACTTATTGTACTGCAAATGGAAAATCCTTCTACTTCTCTCTTCTCCCTATTTCTCTTATCTTCTGTTTCTACTTCTCTCTTCTCTCCTCTCCTGCTCCTGCTTCTCCCCTTCCCTCCCCGCTCCTCCTCTCCACTCTTATTACCTCTAATCTCTAACTTTTCTCTAAGCTCTCTCTTATACCCATGCCCTATAATAAAATACAACCCTGAAGAACAGCAAATAATAAGCTCCTGAGTCTGTCCCGCGACCGTCCAGAAACCCCCCGGTCCCACAGCCTGTCTGTCATTAAAGTGTGTCTGAAGGTGTTTTGCAGTTAGGGAGTGCATTAAAAATGCCACTTCAGTCAGTGCTGAGCTTCAGTGACAAAAATACCTACAAGCTGCTGTTGCTTTGAACGTGCAGAACCAAAGTCCTGCCAAAACACAGCAGTGGTGATTTGCTGATGCTGTGTCTGGCTCTGTTGCTGTGGAAGGGTTATGGAGCAGTGAAAAAACAGCAACAAGACACTCTCTTGGTGCAGAAAAGAGCAAGAAAGAGCAATTTATTGAAAGAAACCATTGCCTTAAATAAGGCAGTTCATGGAAAACAAAATACAAACAGATCATTGGTCAGAGAAGGAGACACCTCTGCTCCCTGACTTTCTCATGGACCTTGCAGGTGTTTATCCCTGTTATGATTCTTTCTTTTGTGTTTACAGTAAAGAAGGAGTCTCTGGCCTGGGAAAAGTCCTGGCTAGAGGCTGAGAAAGTTTCATAGCCTGAGAAAAATACTTAGAACTTGAGAAAAAGGCCTAGCTAAAATGTGCCTAGGCCTACAGCAGTGTCCACAATTCTCCCTTTCAGTTTTTTAAAAAGGAAAAGAAAGAGAAGTGTTTGTAATCCTCCACAGGGCCCTTTGTCAAAGGAGAACAAACACCACTCCTTCAGGAGATTTGTGGATACCTGAAGTGCCTAGGGAACTCTTCATACCTGGTGCTTTTAACAAACTCAATTCTAAAACTTAATTCTAATTACAATAACAAAACCCATCACCATTCACCAAACTTATCAAACAGTGAAAAAATCCACCACTAAGTAATTATTCTAATACAACAATGAAAACTATATCAACAGTTCCAACATGAACAGATGAATGTCCATTCTCTGCTTGAAGAGGGATCATCTGGTCAGTGTTTTCATCTGGTTGGTGTTTGGTGAGCTGGTCAGCATGTGAAAGCTGAGCTGTGATCACACTCTGCCCCTGGTGCAGGTCAGGGCAGACACCTTGATGGTCAGTAGCAAAGACCCAGGCATGTCTCATCTGAAGCCTGAAATGAGGCAAAGGTGATTCACAATAACTGGATTGGTTAGATCTTTTCTTTCTCTTTTTCCAATCTCGCTGTCCTACAATAGGAACAGCATCATCTGTTATGATTCTTTCTCTTGTGTTTACAATAAGAAGAAATCTCTAGCCTGGGAAAAATCCTGGCTAGAGGCTGAGAAAGTTTCATGGCCTGAAAAAAATACTTAGAACTTGAAAAAAAATGCCTAGCTAAAATGTGCCTAGGCCTCCAGCAGTGTCCACAACTGGGACTGGCACCGGCTGTGGGGATTGGTTGTGGCTTTAGATCTTCCCAGAGCAGAGCAGCTGCTGGCTGCTGTAAAGTTGTTTCTTGTCAAGGCACGTCAGGCTCCAAAGGCAAAGAGCCCAAGGCTCTCCAGTCCCTGTTCAATCTCTCTGCCATAAAGTCCCGATGGAAGCAGGAGCAGCTCTCTGCTGCAAGAGGTGGAAGCTGCGGCTGGTGCAGAGTCTCCAGAGGCAGATGCTCCCTGGCCTTTCTTCTTCTGTTCTTTTCTTCTTCATCCTCCTCCTTAATTCTCCTTCACGTGCTGGTAGTGGTGATGATGATGGTAGGTGAAAAGAGAGGAAGAGAGAGGAGTGAGAGAGAGCTCTGGCTCCAATAACGGATGTTTTTGGACAA
>NW_027636372.1:0-27926 GCF_903797595.1 Erithacus rubecula
GAAATAAAAGAACAAGCCCTCCTAACAGGAAAAGATACATCTTAATAGTTCAACCAAATGTTTACAAAGAAAAAGAATGTCAGGATATGCCTTAATTAATGAAAAAATATGCAGACTATAAAAAAGGAAAAAGGAATATTACTATCAAATTGGTTAATTCAATTTTACAAATTATGTGCTCTAAAAAGAGCATGAAAACATTTAGCAAAAAAAAAAAAAAAAACAAAAAACGAAAAACAAAAAAACCCGACAACAATGTGGGAAAGTGCAATTTTACTCTTAGGAGGCAGTGACTTGATAAGCCGCTGTGCTGAGGGGCACAATCCCCCCTTCACACGCTGCCCCAGCTGTTGGGGATGTGCCCAGGACAGTGTTGGCTTTCTGTGTCCCCAGTGCACGGTAGCTCAGCCACGGCACGCTGAGCTTCTTGTCACCCCATGCCCCAAATCCTTCCCAGGGCTGCTCTCCCTCCATTCCCAGCCCGGCGCTGTCTCGGTGCAGGTGCAGCCCCTGCCTTTGGCCTCGCTGACCTCGTGGGCTCGGCCCGGACCCGCCTGCCCAGCCCGGCCCAGCGCGGGGCCAGCAGCCCCTTCCTCCCCCAGCCCTGCCCTGCTGCAGCCGCTCCCCAGCGCGCAGCCCCGGCTGCTCCTGCCCACTCCACCCACGGCCGAGCCTCTCCTACAGACCCTTCCCAGCGCCGCCCCAGCGCCCCGAGGCCCGAGGACACGGCCCCGAGATGCTCCGGCCGCCCGCCCCTCACCGTCTCTGCCGCCGCCAGCGCCGCAACGACGAGTCAGCGCAGCCGCGGCGGAAGTGACGCACTGAGCCACGCCCAGCGACGCGCTGTGCCCCCTGGGAAATGGAGTCCAGAGCCGCGCACACGCGCAACTAAAATAAACTATATTTATACAGCAGAGTTTCGCAACATTATACATACAGCATTCATTTTATTATTTGCGAAAAGCCAATAATATAATATATTCTTATAACAACGATGGAATCGTATAAAATAGAAGCAAGCCCCCCAAAATACGCTGTGTAGTTCAGAACAGCGAACAGAAGGTGGCAATCTTACTCCATGGAAAACATAAATGACAAAAATCCAAAAAACTTCTGAGTGACGGAACTCACTGTGTGCAAAATGCGGAGGGATTTCGGGAGGGGTTCGGCAGTCTCGTGACTATCAGGATGTCTGTAAAGCCGAGGGAGCGGTGCCCGATGGAACGTGTCCATGGAGGGACACCCCCAGCACGTGCCCGGGATCGGAATTGATGCCTTAAATTTTAGTTTTCCTATTTTCCAGATTCTGCACTGCCTTAGTGTGTGACTCTGAACTCCATGTAAAGTGTTAGGAGGTTCTCCTCACAGTTCAGTCAGACAAAACAATCCTTTTCCAGCCCCAGGACCAGGGACACTGCTGCAGCTTCAGCCTCAAAATGTATAATTTATACAAGTGCAAACAGCAGTGAATTGGGGAGCAATGTGGGAGGGTGGGATTGCATAACCTGGAACTGGAATTGGACAATTTACCCTATGGAAATGGACCAAAAGTTATAAAACTGTGAAAACTCATGACTTGGAGTCCAGCTTGGGTGAAGCCTCTTGTACTCCCCAAGGTGTATCCGTGTAATACTCTTACTAAATTCTATTTTATTCCTTTAACTCTGTCTAGTGTCTGTTCCAGGTCAGCCTCTTTGGGTATCAGAACGAAGGGGTACTTTAACAGTTAAATGAATTTATTTGGATCAGGAAGAGGAGCCCTTGGTGGGGTTTGGGGGGTCCCTTGCTGAGGGTTTAATGAGAGGAGTTGAGATCCCCAGCCCCTGCTGGGAATTTGGGGTGTTGAGGGGCTGAGGGTCCCTTGCTGAGGGTGTGGTGAGGTTTGGGGTCCTGAGGTGGGGAGGGTCCCTTGGTGAGAGTGTGATTGGGGGAGATGGGCCCATGGCCCTTGCTGGGAATATGGGAGGAGATCCTGGATCTGGTGTTCTCCAGCTGCTGCTTTTAGACACCCAAAATTGTAACATTGATGCAGAAAACACCTTCCCATGGGAATATTCCTGATATTCCCGCTGTGTGGAAACTCACCTTCCCCCTCAAAACCAAAATTAGTGAAACTTTGTGGATCTTTTGGACTATAGTGCCGTCAAATCCCTGTGTGGATGTTGGTTTTCTGGGATCCCTCCACATCTCCCCACCACTGCACTTCACTCCGGGTTGGTTAAGTCAAATTACTGATTAATTCCAGGGATTTCTGAGCTGCAGGAAAGTTTTACTACCAGCTCCGGAAGCACAAGGGGTGTGAGGAGCTGTCAGGACTTGCCTGTGGCCATTGCATCTTGAAGAAATCCTGGCTGGGATTTGGCTCTGTCCCAGCTGACCCAAATTCCCAATTCTTTGATTTTCCATATGGGAGAAGCTCTGGGAGCAGGAGGAATTCTGCACCTGGATGAGACAATTGGAGGAGCAGAATTCCCAGGCTGAGAGGGGAGGATTTTGTGGGCATTGGGAGGAATTTTTCCCCCATTTGTGAGGTTTTAAAATGCTGGGAATGGCCAAAACATCCCCTTGGGACTGGCCCCGAGGCCCCAGGAATCCTTGGCACCGATTCTCTCAGGAGAGGGGATTTGAGGGAGCCCAAAGGGCATCACTTGGCTTTGGCAGAGCTGTTGTGGAGACAGAGGGAATTCAACTGCCATGGCCTGATCCTGACTGCCCTGGAAAAGGGGGAGGCTCTGGAACCCCCCAGGGCCTTTGTGACATCGTGGTGTGGGGACCACGGCACAGGAGGGGTTTGGGAATGGTGACACTGATACCGAAATAATGAGAAAAAGGACTAATGTAGATATAGTAGTAGTCATGCTAAGGCTTAGAAAACTGCAGTTTTCGGACAGGCCCTGAGAACCTACCTTGTGAAACAATAGTGAAAAGAATTAGTAGAGCATATAGAACATTTAGAACTGTGAAAACAATAATCAAAGGATTTAGTAGGGCATATAGGACATCTAGAAACTTTCAAGATAAGGCTAAAGTATAATAATAATAATTAAAGGATTCTGGTGATGGGCAAATATACAAGGGGGATTAAGGGGGGTAGCCTATAGTTCTAAGTAGACAAGCATGCAGAATTTATAACTTTTAGGAATGATACCTGCAAGATTTATGTATCTGTATTGTTTTGAAGAATGTGTATTTCTGCACGTAGACCACTTTGTAAAAAGGTATAAAAACCTGATGGAAAAAGGGAGCTGTGGGATCCTGACTTTGGACGCTAGTCCGCAGGTTCCCCGGGCCCTGAATAAGCACCGCATAAACTGACTCTGTTAGTTTGTGTTCTGTTTGGGGCATCGGGCAACAGTTTTCCTGGCGACCCAGATGGGACTCCGGAGGTGGCTGGGGCGGTTCGTGGGCTGATCCACTCCACGCCGGCACCAGGTGATTTCTGGGGAGAACATCAACCCGTGCCCGACCCCGCGCCTGACGGACGACCTGGAGGTAAGCCCGAAGGTGCTTTATTCTTTTATTGAGGGGAAGGGGGGCCTGCCGATTAAGTCGGAACGGCGATTCCGCACGGGGGTCACAGACGTCTTTAAGGTTGTGGAAAAGCCTAGGCGCTGACCGTCAGACGCGGCAGTGACTGCGCAGGTTCAGCACTTGCCACTCGCGGCGACGAGAAAGGCAAGATTGGTGGATTGGTGGAAAAGGGTGTGAGTGTTGTGTGTGGTGTGCAGTGTGGTAAGGTTTGTGGAAAGGGTGTGAGTGTTGTGTGTGGTGTGCAGTGTGGTAAGGTTTGTGGAAAGGGTGTGAGTGTTGCGTGGTGTATATTGTAAAAAAAAAAAAAAAAAAAAAAAAAAAAAAAAAAAAGAAAAAAAAAAAAAAAAAAAAAAAAAAAAAAGGTGAAATGATGTCTTTAAAAACGTTTAGAACTATGGCAAGTTCTGGGATAGAAATCCCGGACGATTCGCCTTTGGGCTGTTTATTACAACATTGGAATGTGGGGAATTTTGGTCAAGAACTAAGTAAAAGGAAATTGATTGATTTCTGTAATTATGTATGGCCTTTATATGAACCCGATGGTATGCAATGGCCTAGGAACGGTACACTGAATCCTGACATTATTACACCTCTGATGCATTTTCTGCAAAGTAATGAAAAATGGGATGAAATACCGTATCTAGACCTCTTTTATTATTTGAAAGATAAACCGGAGTGGCAAAAGGAGTGTGGGATCATGGTTTTGAAAACATTAAAGCAGAATTGTGATGGATGTAAGGGTTGGCAGAAAGAGAAGGAATGCTCGGTTAGGTTTTTGGAACCTGAGGAGGATGTTTCTTTGCTGATAGCCCCTAGTGCCCCTCCGGTAGAAGAACGTAGAGAAAGTATGCCAGAGGTAGAAAGGAGGGATCGGGAAGCAAAAATAGAAACCACTGATATACCACGGACCCCCTTATGTGAAAGAACTCGGAGAGGGCGGTGGGAGGTGGAAAGGAAGAAAAAGGAAGAAGGTGCTCATTTAATGGTTCCGCTCCGTGAAGCTGTCGGGCCGCAGGGGGAACGGGTCATAGTGAAAGTTCCCTTCTCTCCGAATGATTTACTAATTTGGAAACAATCAGCGGGGGCGTATCGGGAGGATCCTGAACGAACTGCGCGGGTGGTAAAAATGGTAATTAAGACTCAGAACCCAGATTGGAATGATTTACAAGTTTTGTTAGACACAATAATGGATTCTACTGAAAAGGAAATGGTGTTTAAAGCTATGACAGAGAAAGCACGAGAAATGATTAGGTTGCGGCTTGTGGATGGTACAGTAAATGATTTGGTACCTAGGGAAGATCCGGAGTGGGATCCCAACTCGACGGGTGGGTCTCGGAGACTTAAAGCTTATCAGGATTTGTTAACAGAAGGAATACGGAATGGAATACCAAAAACTTTGAATTGGTCTAAGTTGTATTCGGTCAGGCAGGAAAAGAATGAGTCTCCGTCAACCTTTTTAGAGCGGCTTAAGGAGACAGCTCGTAGATACACTAATTTAGAAGTTGAAGGGGAATCGGGAAAATTACAGCTAGCATTAATTTTTATGGGGCAGTCTCAGGAAGATATTAGAAAGAAATTACAAAAACTGGAGGGAGAGGATACTCGGAATTTAGATAAACTGTTGGAAGTTGCGTGGAAGGTATATAATAATAGGGAAAAAGAAACGGCCAGGAAACAGCAGGCTACTATGTTGGCAGTGTTACAGCAAGCGGCTGGAAATAATATGAGAGGGGGGAGTCGTGGACGTGGACGAGGAGGGGGAAGGGGAATAGCAAAAGGGGGAATGCCAATGGGTGCGGGAGGACTTATGGGTCAATTTAATATGGGAAGAGGGAGAATACAGCTAGGGATAGATCAATGTGCTCTATGTAAAAATAGAGGACATTGGAAAAATGAGTGTCCTCTCAACCAAGGCATGGGTTTTGGGGGAGGAATTATAGCCAGCGGGAATGGAAATCAGGGATTGATGAATAATACAGGTGCTTTCCCGGGAAATCCCCAAGGTGTCGCCCAAGCCCTCATGATGGGGAATTACCAAAATCAGAGCTGACTAGACCAGGATTTAAAGGTAATAATGGAAGTAGATGGGGAACCATTAGAATTTAGAGTAGATACGGGGGCATCATATTCAGCTGTTAACACTAAGCTAGGACCTTTGAGTGATTCTACTATCCAAGTGGTGGGGGTTACGGGACAAGTTGAGGAACGAACATTTTTGCGGCCATTAGATATAAAATTTAGGGGGAAAGAATTTGATCATCAATTTTTATATATGCCAAATAGTCCAGAATCGCTATTCGGGAGGGATCTATTGTCAATGTTAGAGGCAAAGATAATATTTGAAAAAGGTAGAGTAAGATTGGAATTTCCTGAGGAGAATATTGCTAAGTTGTTTGTAGTAAAAGAAGTTGAAGCAGCAGAAATACCACAAGAAATAGAACAAGCTGTAGTACCATGGGTATGGGAAACAGGAGTACCTGGAAAATCAAAAGCAGCACAACCGGTTGTAATAGAACTAAAGGAAGGAGCCTCCCCAGTAAGGGTAAGACAATATCCTTTGAAATTGGAAGCACGAATAGGAATAGCACCCATGATTGAACAATTTCTTAGCTTGGGAATTTTACAGGAATGTGAGTCAGAATTCAATACTCCGATATTCCCAGTCAGAAAGCCAAATGGTAAGTATAGATTAGTTCAAGATTTAAGAGCAATTAATAACATCACTAAAGATATACACCCAGTAGTAGCTAATCCGTATACATTGTTGACAGCTGTGTCGGAAAGGTTTAAGTGGTTCACAGTGATTGATTTGAAAGATGCATTTTTCTGTATCCTCTTGGCACTTGAAAGTAGGAAATACTTTGCCTTTGAGTGGGAGAACCCAGACACGGGACGCAAGAAGCAGCTCACCTGGACACGTCTACCACAAGGATTCAAAAACTCACCAACTATTTTTGGAAATCAATTGGCTCGAAAGTTAGAAAAATGGAAGACGACTCAGGTAAAAGAATCACCTTTCTTATATGTTCTCCTACAATATGTTGATGACATCTTTATAGCCTCCACAGAAAAGGATGTTTGCCTCAGACTCACTATTGGATTACTTAATATGCTGGGACAAGCTGGATACCGAGTATCGAAAGAAAAAGCTCAGCTGCAGAATTTCTTAGGAGCAGCAGCCAGGAAGAAGGAGGTGAATTGACACATGACTGCGTAGAAATCATTGAACAGGTGTATGCCAGCCGGAAGGACCTGAAAGACGAGCCTTTGGAAAATCCGGAATGGGAACTGTTTACAGATGGATCCAGCTTTGTGGAAAACGGAACCAGAAACCATGGTATACACATGAAGATGAGAAGCTTGCTCAATTTCTCCAGGCCCAGAAGAATAAAAAAGGATGTCCTTACAGCGCTGCGGGGAGCATTGCAGTGGAACCGGCCTCTGCCCTTGGAAAATCCTGTCCATGACATCCAGCCAGGAAATCAAGTATATGTAAAGAACTGGAATACAGAACCCTTAAAAGAAGTATGGGGCGGTCCTCACCAAGTGATCATGACTACCTACACGGCAGTGAAAGTCCAAGGGATCGACAACTGGATTCACTACACTCGAATCAAGAAGGTCCCGTCAAGATGGGAAGTACAGCCTCTGTCTGCAACAAAGCTGGTGTTCAGGGCAAGGACTTAGTTCTTTTAACATTAGTCTGTATAATGCAGGTGGGAGAAGCATTTGTTAAAATTACAGTTCCGGAGCCAGATGTAATGGTGCCAGAAGGTGCGGGAATAAATTTAACCTGTTTGTTTTCTGACAACCAGAGAGCTGGATTAAAAGAAGTAAAGGTAGCCTGGAGACAAATCACCACAGACGAAGTATTTACAGAAGGAATCGTGACATTTTGGGATATGGAACAGCAAAGAGGTAACACCACATTGACAATATCTCATATGCAAGCTGATCAGGTAGGACAATTCTCATGCATTGTGTGGATTAGAGAAAACTTTGATTATGGGGACATAAATGTAGGTATTTTAAAGGAAAATAAAACCCGAAGGGGATACTCGGTGCAGGTAATACCAGTCAGTGCACGAGTAAATATGTGGAATGGATTGAGAGATACAAGCCTGGCACTACAAAGAAACCAGGAACAACAAAATTTAGTAGTAGAGTTAATTCGAGATTTTGGACAAATACAAAACGTATCAAAAATAACGGCATGTTTACCTCTGCCACAAGCTGCAGGGGAACCAATCCCTTGGGGAGTGATTCCAGTAGGAAATTTACCCCTAATAAAAAGAGGTAAGAATGGAAGTTGTGAATTAAAATTACGAAATAAAATCGAAATTGAAGTAAAATGGGAAAAGGTTGGAGAAACATTAAGAATATTAACCTATAAGGATTGTCTAATTAGCCATGGAAGGTTAGGACAAATTAGGGATTGGGGAATTCAATTAGCGACAGGGGGAAAAGTAAAACCTGAAGATGCTAAGTGGGAATGTTTTCTACCACATTGGCAAAAGAAAAGAATACCTAAAAATGAAAGCTATTATGAAATGATATGCCAGAACTCATCCCGGCAGGAATCCTCGTGGGACAGTTGGAAAACGGTATGGGGCCCCAGCATATTAGAACATTATAGTTACATTGGACAAGTTAATTGGTGTGTCCAATGGACGGGAAGCAGAAATGCCACTCACACAGAAGTATCTCAAACCAGCACATCTACAAAAACTTGAGCGCCACAAAAGAAAATTGGAACTGCACCCAAATTCTCACCTGTGACACTCCAGAAAATCAAATTAGTTTGGCACCGGTCAGAATGCTTATAAAATGGGGTTGTGAGTGTAGAAAACTTAACCATACAATTCCAGGAAGTGCTTTCCCGCAGGACCAGAAGGGTAAAACTTTGAGCTGTAAGGATACAACTATCAGGAGTCCAGGAAATTTAGTATGGATTATGGAACATGGACAATGGACAACACATTTGCCATTAGACGGGCCTGTAACACAAATTACCTTAGGGGTTCCCACATTATGTCCTTTTTGGAAACAGTCTAAATTAACGAAGAAAGAGATGCAGTCACGAGCAAAGAGAGAAACAAATAAAGTAGCAGAAGAACTAGGACAGGGAAATGAAGATGAATGGCATGAACCCTCATCAGGAGTTAAATTTGGGTGGGTATTAGAATCCTTGTTTGCACCAATTTCTACATATAGAAACCGGGAGATGCTGTACAAATTGCTAGAACAAACTGAGAGGCTAGCTACAGTTACAAAAAAAGGATTTAAGGATCTAAATTTACAATTGCAGGCAACAACAAGAATGACAATCCAAAATAGAATGGCATTAGATTTGCTTTTATTAAAAGAACATGGAGTCTGTGGATACCTCCAAGGAAAGGTTGATCATTGCTGCATACATATCCCAAATGTCACAGAAGAAGTAGAAAAGGACATAAGTCAATTGGAACAAATTGAAACAAAAGTGCATGAAGTCCAGGAAGAAGCTGAACATAACTGGGTAGGAGCACTGTTTAGCTCCCTAGGAATCCAAGTCTCTGGTTGGATATCATCAATTGTACAATATGTAATAATGATTGTATTAATTATTGTAGTATGCATGATTATGTATAGATGTCTTTTAGGAATGATTGCCAGAAAGGGAACTAATACTCAACGTGTCATGAGAACACTGACCCGGAAAGAAGTAATCCTGCCAACTCGAAAAAAAGACTCACCGTTCTACATAGAAACCACAACTTGAAGAATTGAGCATCCTTGCAGAAAATCTGAAGAATGCTCAAAAGGGGGGAGTTGATACCGAAATAATGAGAAAAAGGACTAATGTAGATATAGTAGTAGTCATGCTAAGGCTTAGAAAACTGCAGTTTTCGGACAGGCCCTGAGAACCTACCTTGTGAAACAATAGTGAAAAGAATTAGTAGAGCATATAGAACATTTAGAACTGTGAAAACAATAATCAAAGGATTTAGTAGGGCATATAGGACATCTAGAAACTTTCAAGATAAGGCTAAAGTATAATAATAATAATTAAAGGATTCTGGTGATGGGCAAATATACAAGGGGGATTAAGGGGGGTAGCCTATAGTTCTAAGTAGACAAGCATGCAGAATTTATAACTTTTAGGAATGATACCTGCAAGATTTATGTATCTGTATTGTTTTGAAGAATGTGTATTTCTGCACGTAGACCACTTTGTAAAAAGGTATAAAAACCTGATGGAAAAAGGGAGCTGTGGGATCCTGACTTTGGACGCTAGTCCGCAGGTTCCCCGGGCCCTGAATAAAGCACCGCATAAACTGACTCTGTTAGTTTGTGTTCTGTTTGGGGCATCGGGCAACAACACAAGAATCCAGAGCCTCCTGAAGGCTGCTGTGGCCATCAGAGCAATGAAGATCCAGGGCCCTGCCAGGTTCCTCTGGTGGAGGAATTGAGCTGGGGGAATTGCCTGGGGTTTGTTCCTTGCTGGGGCTTTCCCTGGAAATGGTTCCTTTTGTGACCCTTTGGATTCTGACCCTTGTTGCTGTTGCTGTTGGTTTTGTTCTCTCGTTGCAGTTTGCAAGAAATTGTTCTTGTCTCTGCCCTTTGGGACCTTTGCTTTTTGTGCCTCCACTGGCAGGGGGAGGGGCACCAGCCCCTGTTTTTTTGTGGCAGCCCAAAATTGGAGAATCCCCTTCCTAAAGCTCAACAGTGCTGAACAAAGAAACACCATCTCTGCCAGTTGAGCCAAAAAGCTGCATTTCGGTGCCAATAAGAGGAAACGAGTCCTGTGTTCCCCAAGCACTGGGAGGAGAGGTGGGGAGACATGAGTGTACTGGGAGCACTGGGAGGGGGAAAGGGGAGCATTGGGTGCCCTATGCAGCGCCCTGACTCATGGTCATCACCCTGGGCAGGAAGGGCAACCACGGGAGCCATGGGATGGGGACTCCCAGTGTCCCCAGTGTCACAGCACGCTCTCATAGGTGTCACTGGTGTCCTTTAGTTGCCCGTGGGGTCCTGGCAGCTCTGTGTGGGTCACCCACCCCGGCGGTGCCAGCAGTGACAGCCCCCGATGACAGCCAGGAGCAGGAGCAGGTACAGGAGGGTCCTGCCGACATTCACAGCCACTGCTGGGGACACAGGGGGACACAGCGGGGTCACCCTGAACCCCGGGAGTCCTGAACACTCCAGTGATTCCGTGTGACCCCCACCTGTGAGTCCAGTGGTTCCCTGTGTTGTCACCTCCAGGGCCAGCTCTGGGCTGAGTGCCCGGAACACGCGGTGCCCGTCCTGTCCCAGCTGGTTGGTGGCCACGCACTGGTAGGTGCCCGAATGTCCCACATCGACGGCCCCAAGCTCCAGGAGTGGACCCTCGGCCACTTTGTGCCCGTTGTGCAGCCAGGTGAAGGTGACAGGGGCTGAGCCCACCTGCACCGAGCAGCGCAGGGTCACGGGGTCACCTGGGCACACCTGGAGTGCCGGGGGACCGGGGGTGATGGTGGCATTGGCCACGGGCACTATGGTGACACAGACAGGGCTGGCACCAGGTGCGGCGGGGATGGGGATGCTGTGGGTGGTGTCACCTTCAGTCTGGGGGCCCCACTCACCCAGGACAGTGACATTCAGGAGGACACTCTCGGCCACAGTGTCCCCATTGCTGACCCAACACTGGTAGTGGCCGCTGTCATTGTGCCCAACATGCCGCAGCTCCAGGCGGGGGCCAGTGCTCAGCAGTGTCCCCGAGCCCCCCCGGTGCCAGAAGAAGGACAGGGGACCTGTCCCCATGGCCACCGTGCAGCTCAGCACCAGGCGATCCCCAACTGCCACCTGTCCCCTGGGGGGCTCCACAGATGTGGACACCCCTGAGGGTGGGACCCCTGCAGCGGGACACAGGAGGGGTTGGGGACATGGGAGGAGTGGGGGACAGCAGGGAGGAGTGAGGGACTCAGGGAGAGGGAGGATCAGAGAGGGGGTGGGAGGATCACAGTGAGGTAGAAAGGCACGAAGTGGGGCGGACGCTTGGAAAGGGAAGGAAGGAACCCCAGGGAAGGATGGGACATTCACAGAGGGGACACATGGAGAGGGTTGAAAGGAACCACAGGAAAGATTTTGGGGACCCAGACAGGGATGGCAGGGCCATGGACAATGGAGGGACATCAGAGAGGGAGAGGGACACCAAGGAAGAACTGTGGGAACCTGGTGGGGGATGCAGGACCCAGCGAGGTTGATGGGGGGACCCAGGAAGAGAGCTGAGAAGGCAGGGCGGCACACAGAGGGTTGAGCAGGGATGAGAGACCTGGAGGGGCTGTGGGGGCTCCCCCTGCCCATCCCCACACTCACTGTGCACCGTGACGCCGAGCCGGGTGCTGCTCTTCCGCACGGCCCCCCCTCGGAGCGCACCTCACAGCTGTAATTCCCCGAGTGGGAGACCCCCACAGCGGGCACCAGGAGCTGCGGGGACCCCTGCGGGCCCCCCACCAACTGCCCATCCCGGTAGAAGCGGTACAGGAGTGGGGCTGGGGGCCGCAGGGGCCTGGGGGTGCTGAGGCAGCTGAGATTGAGGGGAGACCCCTCGGGGAGCTCAGGGGGGACCCTCCAGCACCAAGACAGGCTTGAGATCTGGGAAGGAGATGGGGGTGGGGACTGTGATTGAGTCCACTGAGAAGTGGATTTGGGGGTGTCAGAAAATTGGGGTTCCAGCCGTGGGGGTGCTCACCGTGCACTGTCACTGTCACCGCTGCTGACACTTTTGCTCCTGTTCGCTCCAATCCCTCGCAGCAGTAGCGGCCACTGTTGTACAGCTCCAGAGGTGACAGGGACACCTTTGTGTCCCTGAGGGACCCCCCCAGCTCCTTGTCATCCTTGTAACATCGCAAGGTGACAGGGCTGTCCTGCCAGCCCCGGCAGCGCAGTGTCACCGTGTCCCCCTCCAGCAGTGCCCGTGCTGGCACCTGCAGCACCAGCGGCTCTGTGGGACAGGAGGGTCCTGTCAAACTGAGGAGCCCAAGACAGGTCCAGAGTGGGTGCCCATGGCACTGGGGACATCTGGGTGCAGTGTCCACTGCACGGGAGGGTCCCATGGACACCAGGAGCAGCCCCATGACACAGATGTCCCTGTGTGCAGGGGCCAGGCTCTCACCACACAAGGGATGTGCGTCCATTCACGGAGTGCAGCCCACCCAGACTTATCAGTGAGCCACCCTGAACATTTCATGTCCCCCTCACCATTTGACACCATCACGGGGGGGGCTGTGTCCACTGTCGGGTCTGCCACACGTGTAGCTGCCACTCTCAGTGACAGTGAAGCTGTTGGGTCCCTCCTGCCACCAGCGCCGCCCGTCCTTGTACCAGGTGGTGGCACCGGCTGTCCCCGAGCCCAGGCAGGTCAGTGTCACCAGGTCCCACAGCACTGCTGGCATCCAGGGGGGCTCCACCAGCAGCTGGGGGCTCTGGGCACCTGCGGGAGACAGGGGACACCAGCCTGCCAGGGCCACCAAGGGGCTGGAGACTGCAGGGCAGGGACATGGCATCCCCTGAGGACTCACCAGTGAGGACGAGGATCTGGGCTGGGAGAAGGGACAGGGCTGGGTGGGGGTGGCCCTGCTGGGACAGCAGCACCGGGGGACCTGGTGTGGTGTCTGTCCCCAAACTGTCCCCACAGGAAAACTGGTGTAGCATGGAGGTTTTGAGGACAGAAACCCTTCAGTCACTCTGGGCTGAGGCAGGACATGGGGACACTGTGGACACCCCATGTGTGCACAGGTCATTTCCCCCAGCCCTACAGCACCTGTCCCCACAGCCACATCCCCATGGCCCTGAGTCCATGATCCCATTCCCATGGCACCTCTCCCCAGGCCCCATCTGCATGGAATGTGGCCCTTGTCCCTGTCCCTGCATCCCTGTCTCCCTGACCCTGTCCCCACAGCTGCCCTAGCCCCAAGGTTCCTTTGTCCACATCCTTGTCCTCACACCTCGATCCCCCTGTTCCCAACCCCACATCCCAGATCCCGTGTTCCTATCCACACGGCCACCCCACCACTCTGGTCACACAGGGCTTTATGCCCATGCACTGGCTCTGCTGCCTTGGGAACCTCAGGGGACCCCACAGCCCCCCTGTGCCCCCTCCCCACCCCTCTCTACCTCACCAGAGCCCATCCCCAGGGCGTCAGGCCCGTTCCCGGGGCACTCACCCCACAGGAGCAGCGCCACCTTCCCGGCCATCCCGGTTTCCCTGGCCATGGGCACTGGCTGTCACTCGCTGTTGGGGCCACCCGTCCCCTGGCTGGCGGCTCTTGGGATGAAGGGACAGGAAGCAAGGTCATGTCTCACCCTCATGTGTAGGTGACCTTTGGTGGGGGCAGGGTGGGGACAGGATGGGGGCAGGTTGGGGGCCTTGTGAGACATGGGGGTGATGGAGGGACATGGTGAGGACAGGATGCTGACAGAATTTGGAGGCTGAGGTGTTGTAGAGAGCCAAGGATGTGTGTCCAGGGATTGTGGGTCCCAGGGCTGGGGGTGCAGGGGGAGAAAAGGGACCCTTGGGAATGGGGTTTCTGGAGGAAGATGCAGCCCATGGGATGGGATCCAGGCAATGGTTGTGCAGGCCAATGGGAGACCTGGGGTGGGGGTCCCCAGGGAGAAGAGACCAAGGGAATGGGGGTGCCAGGGATGGGCAGTGGCTGGGTGGACACAGGGGTCACAGCTCCTGCACAGGGTGCCTCAGATTTTGGGCTAACTCAGAGCCCATCACAGCCCCCACAGGGTGCTCATGGCCAGGGGACAACCCAGGCTTGTCCTGGGAGGTTCTGGCTCTCTGCCCCACCCCTGGATGTTTTGCCAGCCTCCCATTTCCTGGCTCACACATCCCAGAGAAAACCTGTGCAGGTAACAGGTAGGGGATCCCAGGAAAGGGAAAAGGGGACAGTGTTTGGGGGGCTGTGGGGGATGGGGTTCTCTGGCCATGCCATCCCAAGATTTTTGCTTTCTCTTTCCTGCTGCAGAAGGAAGAGGCTGTTCATGCTGAGGCCAGGATGTGGATTCTGTTGTGGGGGGCACATGCAGAGGGATCCTGCCAGGAGGGAAAAGGGCTCCTCTGGGCTGGTGACACCTGGGTCTTGTCCTGGAGTCTTGTTCCAGAGGGCTCCCTGTTATGGGGATGCCACGCCTGTGGGGATTCCTGTCCCAGAGGTGGCACATCCTGGGGACCCTGAGAATTTCTGCTGTCCCCAGTGGGGTTCTGAGACCTCTGGGGTGCCAAAACTTAAGGGGACAAATGTGATGAACTTGCCCTGATGATGGGAAATCCCAGGTACATTTGGTTCCACAGCAATCTGTGGAAATGCCCGTGTGTCCCTCAGGCTCTGATTCCCTGGTAAATCCTCTGCACCCTGCCCTGAATTCCCCTGCCTGGCCACTCCCTGCTCTTGCTGGGACACCCCTGTGCCCCAGAGCCACGTGTGGAGCCCCTGCTCCATATTTCCACACTTTTTTCTCTCTTTTCTGGTGTCCATATCCAGAACCCAAACATTCTTTCTGGGAGATTCCAGAGGGCTGCAGGTTTTGTTGAAGGAGGAGGGTCCTGGTCAGGTTGTTGAGCAGATCCTTGTGGGATTTGCAGCAGTTCTGGGGCTCTCTCAGTGCCTTGGGGACAGGCACCAAATGATCAATTGCTGCATTTCTGGACTGGTTCCCTCACAGCTGCCCCTGCAGGGGGGGAGTTCCAGCCAGCCCTGCTCTGAAAACCATCAAAGGGCCCTCACAGAGCCACTGCTTGGGCTCACACTGGCTTTTGTGCTTCTTGCAGGGCTGAGCAAACCACAGCCAGGCCTTTTTTGGCCACAGAAAGAATTGTCACCTTTGCAGCAGCTCGAAAGCTGCGAGAATCAAAGCCAAGGGGGCGGGGGAAGCCTCAGATCCTGGCTGCCACCTGGGGCTGGCCAGAGCAGGGCTGGCCAATGCCCATCCCTGGGCACTGAGGCTGGGCTATGGCTGGCCCCACACTTGGCCACTGGCTTCAAGGAGCAGGAGTTTGGGAGCTCCTTCCTGCCTGAGGCTCCATTCCCCAGCTGCCCTTGCTGGCTCAGATCCTGCAGGGGAGGAGCAAGAAAGGACAGGCCTGGAACAGGATTTCTCTCCAAATCAAGTAAACCCGAAGTGTTCCAACCCCTTATGACAGAAACCCAGTGGGGGGATTGTGGGGAGCAGGAGAGGGAGGGGGAAGCCCCCCAGAGCTTCAAAAGTTTTTCATGGGGAGGGTCTCATCCATCTCCTGGTTGCCAGCACTCAGGCCCTGCAGGCGTTTTGGGTGTGGGGTTGAGGTCTGGGTGTTTTTGGGATGTCTGTGCCCTCCCTGACTGACACCAGCGCATGTCTGTTGCCCCCAGTCAGCCCTGCTGGGGTTTCTCACCCACAGAATGATCTTGGTGGGCTGTGCACTGGGGCACAGGTGCTACACCTGTGAGGGTTCCCAAATGGGGATTGAGGCTCCCAGATGGGCAGGGGCAGCCAATGAGGGGGTGTAGAGTGGGTGGGTCACACCCTGAGTTACGGCACCCCAGAGGTCACAGAGGTCACAGTGCCCCACTGAGGACAGAGGGGGTTGGCAGGGCCCCCCTGCTCGGGACAGGGGTCTCTGGGATGTGCCTACCCTGGACAGGGACTTGCTCAGGGAATGTGTCCAGGGACCCTGCCCAGAACTGCCATCCCCCAGGACAGGATCTCCCCCACTGGGATGTGTCACACTGGGACAAAATCCACCCAGAACATGTCACCCCCAGGACAGGATCCCCTCAGGCAGGACCCCCTGGATGTGCCCCCAGGACAGAACCCACCCTGTGTGACTCAGCACAAACAGCCTCTTCCTTCTGCTGCAGGAGAGAAAAAGTAAAAGTGTTGGGGGACCTCAGCTGGACATCCCCATCCCCCACAGCCTCCCCACCCCTCCCTGCATACTCCCCACCCCCTTTTCTCCCTCCTTGAGGTCCCCCCACCCATTCCCTGCCCAGGTGTTTCCCAGGATTTACGAGCCAGGAATTGGGAGTGAGGGAGCATGGCACAAAAGTAAGGGAAATAAGGAAAACAGAGAAATAAAGAGAGGAAAAAGTCGAGGGCAGGGGAGGGAACAGAAACGGAGCTACCCAGGCTCTCCGTGTGATGCCTGCCCAGGAAATGTGCACCCCAGGGGGGCAGCGTTGGGCCCTGGTTCACCCCAAAATATGAAGCACCCAAGGAAGGAGCTGTGACCTTTAGACCTGCCCAGCTACTGCTCATGCCTAGCACTGCCCATTCCCCTGGAAATCCAACCATGAGAACCCCATTCCTTCTATCCCCCATTCCCTGGGATCTCAATCCCAGGACTGCTATTCCCTAGTATCTCCATTTCTAAGGACCCCCATCCTGGTAGTTCCAGCTCCTGGCACCCCCTTTGCCTAAGGACCATGATTCCAAAAGGACACCCATTCCCCTGGCATCCGCACCCCTGGGATCCATCCCATGATCACAAATGCCTGGAGACCACACTGTTCTGGAACCCTCATCCCTGAGTGTGAATCCACCCAACCCGTGGGACCCTCATTCCTAAGGGACCCCATCCTCGGCACCCCAGTGCCCTGGGCACCCATCCTTGGCTCCTTGCCCCGCCTCAGCCTCCAAATTCTGACAACATCCTGTCCTCACCATGTCCCACCATCAACACCATGTCCCACAAGGTCCCCACCCTGCCCCCATCCTGTCCCCACCCTGTCCCCACCAAGAGCCACCTACACATGAGGATGAGAGGTGACCTCGCTTCCTGTCCCTTCATCCCAAGAGCCGCCAGCCAGGGGACGGGTGGCCCCAGCAGTGAGTGACAGCCAGTGCCCATGGCCGGGAACACCAGGATGGCCGGGAAGGTGGCGCTGCTCCTGTGGGGTGAGTGCCCTGGGCACGGGCCTGACGCCCTGGGGATGGGCTCTGGTGAGGCAGAGAGCGGTGGGGAGGGGGCACAGGAGGGCTAGGGGGTCCCCTGAGGTCCTTAAGGTCAGCAGAGGTAGTGGGGGACAGAGGCAGTGACCTCTCAGTCTGACCAGGGTTTTGGGGTGGCTCTAGGAACAGGAACAATGGAACTGGAATGTGGAGAGAGATGTGGAGACAGGGATGGGGGACAGGGATTCGGGGACAGGGATGTGGGGTTTGGCTCCATGGACCTGGGGCAGCTCTGGGGAAAGGGACAGAGGGGTGCACCATGGGGAGGTGCCCACAGGGCTGGTGAGTGTGACCTGTGCCAGCATGAGACAGCCACACTAGCCCCATTCCAGAGGCACCCGTGCCACCCAGATGTGTGAAACAGAGCTCTACCCTGGTAGCCTCTGCAGACCTGTTGGGGACCAAGCACTTTACTACAAGAAGGGTGTCCTCAAAGGGATATTTTGAGGACAGCCCCACCCTGATCCTGGGTGCCACTGTCCCCACGGTGCCACCCCCACCCAGCCCTGTCCCTGCTCCCAGCCCAGACCCTCGGCCTCGTTGGTGAGTCCTCAGGGGATGGCATCTCCCTGCCCTGCTGTCTCCAGCCCCATGGTGGCCCTGGCAGGCTGGTGTCCCCTGTCACCCGCAGGTGCCCAAAGCACTCAGCTCCTAGTGGAGCCCCCCTGGACGCCGGCGGTGCTGTGGGACCGGGTGACATTGACCTGCCAGGGCTCAGGGACCACCGGTGACACCTCCTGGTACAAGGACAAGCGGCTCTGGGGGCAGGAGGGACCCAACAGCTTCACTGTCACTGAGAGTGGCAGCTACACATGTGTCAGACCCGGCAGTGGACACAGCCCCCCCGTGATGGTGTCAAATGGTGAGGGGGAATGTGAAATGCTCAGGGTGGTTGGCTGATAGGTCTGGGTGGGCTCCACTCCTTGGGTGGCCTCACAGCCCTCGTGTGGTCAGAGCCTGTCCCCTGCATACAGGGAGATCCCAGTGCATCCCAGTGTGGTGGGATCCCCGTGAGGACAGCTGTGTCACAGGGCTGCTCCTGGTGTCCCTGGGACCCTCCTGCACAGTGGACACTCCTGCCAGATGTCCCCAGTGCCATGGGCACCCACTTTGGACCTGTCTCGGGCTCCTCAGTGTGACGGGACCCTCCTGTCCCACAGAGCTGCTGGTGCTGCAGGTGCCAGCACGGGCACTGCTGGAGGGGGACACGGGAGCACTGCGATGCCAGGGCTGGCAGGACAGCCCTGTCACCAGGGTGCGATTTTATAAGGACGAGAAGGAATTCGTGGGGTCCCTCAGGGGCCACCAAGCTCTCCCTGCCCCTCCTGCAGCTGTACAACAGTGGCCGCTACCGCTGCAGGGGCTGGGTGGCCTCAGGAATGTCACAGCACCAATGACAGTGACAGTGCACGGTGAGCACCCCCACGGCTGGAACCCCAATTTCCTGACACCCCAAAATCCACTTCTCAGTGGACTCAGAGTCACAGTCCTAACCCCCATTCCTTCCCAGAGCTCTTCGCTGTGCCAGTGCTGGAGGGTCCCCCCGGGCTCCCCGAGGGTCCCCCCTCAATCTCAGCTGCCTCAGCACCCCCAGCCCCCTGCGGCCCCCAGCCCCCCTCCTGTACCGCTTCTACCGGGACGGGCAGTTGGTGGGGGGCCCGCAGGGGTCCCCACAGCTCCTGGTGCCCGCCGTGGGGGTCTCCCACTCGGGGAATTACAGCTGCGAGGTGCGCTCCGAGGGGGGGCCGTGCGGAAGAGCAGCGCCCGGCTCGGCGTCACGGTGCGCAGTGAGTGTGGGGATGGGCACAGGGAGCCCCCACAGCCCCCCCAGCTCTCCCATCCCTGCTCAACCCTCTGTGTGCCGCCCTGCCTTCCCAGCTCTCTCCCTGGGTCCCTGCATCGCCTCTCCTCGTGTCTGCATCCCTTACCAGCTCCCCTCAGTCCCTTCCTGAGTGCAACTGTGCTAATCTGAGGTCCCTGCATTGTCAATAGGTCACCATCCCTGTCAGAGCACCCAAAATCTTCCCTTCAACCCTTTCCTGGTGTACCCTCTCTGAATATGCCATCTGTTCCTGGGGTCCCTTCCACTCCATTCCAAGCGTCCCCACCGTCTTCTTCCTCACTGGGATCCCCCCAATCCTCTCTGATCCTCCCCCTCCCTGATTCCCTCACTGCTCCCTGGTGTCCCCCACTCCTCCCATGTCCCCAGTCCCGCCTGTGTCACTCCGCAGGGGTCTCGCTCTCGGGCGTGTGTCCCTGTCACTGCAGCCCCCCCCCGAGGACAGGTAGCACTAGGGGACCACCTGGTGCTGAGTTGAATGGTGGCCGTGGGGACAAGTCCCCTTCTGTCCTTCTCCTGGCACCAGGGGGGCTCGGGGACAAGACTGGGCACCACCCCTCGCTTGGAGCTGTGGCACCAAAATAGGGCCTTTTATGCCTGTTGACACCGTGGCTGACAGTGTCCCCCTGAATGTCACCATCTGGGGTGAGAGGGACCCTCGGGCTACGAGTGACTCCACCCACAGCATCCCCTTCCCACCCATCCCAACCTTATCCCCCACTACAGCCCCTTCTCCCTAGTGGATGCCAGCACCTCCCACTGACCTCAGCCCTGTCTGTGTCCCCGCAGTGCCCGTGGCCAATGCCACCATCACCCCCAGTCCCCCGGCACTCCAGGTGTGCCCAGGTGACCCCGTGACCCTGCGCTGCTCGGTGCAGGTGGGCTCAGCCCCTGTCACCTTCACCTGGCTGCACAACGGGCACGAGGTGGCCCGGGGTCCCCTCCTGGAGCTTGGGGCCGTCAGTGTGGGACATTCGGGCACCTACCAGTGTGTGGCCACCAACCAGCTGGGACAGGACGGGCACCGCGTGTTCCGGGCACTCAGCCCAGAGCTGGCCCTGGAGGTGACACCACAGGGAACCACTGGACTCACAGGTGACGTCACACGGAATCACTGGAGTGTTCAGGACTCCCGGGGTTCAGGGTGACCCCGTTGTGTCCCTCTGTGTCCCCAGCAGTGGCTGTGAATGTCGGCAGGACCCTCCTGTACCTGCTCCTGCTCCTGGCTGTCATTGGGGGCTGTCGCTGCTGGCACCGCCGGGGTGGGTGACCCACACAGAGCTGCCAGGACCCCACGGGCGACTAAAGGACACCAGTGACACCTATGAGAGCGTGCTGTGACACTGGGGACACTGGGAGTCTGTTGGTGAAGGAATAGCAAAGACTTAGGAATGCCTAGCAAGCAGTTCTGAAACAATAGATGATATAGAGATGTTTGCAGTATTTGACATAGATGCTGAAAATAGTTAAGGTTTGAGACCTCTTCCTTTGTTTAGATATAACCAAATACCACACATGCCAAAGAAGCACCAGATATCCTCTCTCAAGCCTTGCAGGAAAGATCTCAACATAAGGGTAAAGCAATAAAACATGGTAATTTAGTTGCTCCTCTAGGTTGCATGCAAATATTAGGAAATTAGTATATTGTATTAGATTGGTTATTTAAATTTAGAATATTCATTATGGAATAATATTTATTGTACTGCAAATGGAAAATCCTACTTCTCCTCTCTTCTCTCTGCTTCTGCCTCTTCTTCTTCCTCTCTTCTCTCCCCGCTCCTCCTCTCCTCCTCCTCGCTCGTTACCTCTAATCTCTAACTTTTCTCTAAGCTATCTCTTATACCCACGCCCTATAATAAAATACAACCCTGAAGAACAGCAAATAATAAGCTCCTGAGTCTGTCCCGCGACCATCCAGAAACCCCACAGTCCCACAGTTTGACGCCCAACGTGTTAAAGGGCCAGTTACTTCACCCTCTTCGCTGTGGGACGTTTCTCTATGGACGGTGCCCCTTCCAGTTGCCCTGCCGCTACTTCCCCCCCTCATCCCCCCGATCCCGCCGCCTCGGACGCTGTCCTTATATTTCTGCCTGCCGCGTCCTAGCCTCGCCCCCTCGGTGCCCGCAGCCGTCCCTGTTCCGACTCCCAGCCCCCGTGCAGCCGCGTATCGACCCCGCCCCTGCGTGCCTGCCCGCCCCTGCCCCCGCCGCGACCGCGCTGCTTGCTGCTGCCGCCGCGCCGCCCCTGCCCTCCTCCCCCCTGCCCATGGCTTCCCCTGCCCCCCCCACCGCCAGGCGCCGCCGCCATTACGCACGTGGAGCCCATTGTGCCCGGCGCGTTACATGCCCAGCACTCTGCTGTGTCCACGGCTTTGATAAACACACCACTGCTGCAATCCCCAGCCCCGGCCAGCCAGACCGCGCCGTTTCGCTCCGTGCAGGCGCCCCCCGGGACGGTCCCCTTTCCCGCACCGGGGGGAGCCTGTCGGACAGTGAACCAGCCGCCGGAGCTCGCCTGCGGCAAAGCGTTTCCGCTTGGACATGGCCCCGCAGCCGCGCTGGCCGTGGAGCCGCCGCTCGCACCGTCCCGTCCGGAGCGTGGCCGCGGCCGAGCCGCCGCTGCTCGGCGGCTATTCCGTGTCACTAGCGGCGGCGCAGCCCCCGGTCACCGCCGCTGGATCCGCCGGGGCGCCTGTACCGCATATGGCCCCGGCCATGGCCGCGTGTGCAGCTCCCACGCCACCCGATGAGTCTCTGATCCGTCCCCCCGCTGCAGCCCCGTCTCCGTCTCCCACTGCGGACACGGCTCTCTCGCAGACAGGGCCGCACTCCGTGCCCGCCAGCGCGTCTCTGCCCTTCCCGGCCCCTCTCGGTCCAAAGCAGTCCGCCTCTCTCCCGACTCCCGCTGCTGGTCCCCCGAACACAGCTCCACTGCCCGCCTATGCCAGCACTGCTCCACCCTCCCTACAACTCGCCGGAACCGGCCGCCCGCAGCCCGCCATGCAGCCGCCCGCCATGATGACCTCCGCCGCTCCAGACACGACCGCAGCACATGCACGGAGCTCGCCAGCGCCGCCTGCGCTCTCCACGCCGCTCCTGGGTCCCAGTGCCTGTCCTCAAACTTATCCCTCCGCAGTTCTCCCTATGCCGGACCTAAATGTGGCGCATATCCCAGCGTTTCAATGACGCCTCCGCAGTCACCATCCCGGTACACCGAGAGCCTCCAGCAGTACCACCGCACCTACCGCCGAATCCACCCAGTTCAGACGCATTTCTACAGGACAGAGGGGGAGGCGATGCCACAGCGCCCCCGTTAATAATGGAACAAACAAGGAACTATTTTACACCTGCAAATACTTTGCCTGTCGTGCAAAAGACATCTCAGCTTCAAACTGCGACGCTGCATCCTCAAACCCCGCCAGATTTAAAACCACAAAAATATTATGATGCTTCCGTATTGACAAACTGGCAAGAAATTAGACGGGACATTTGTAAAGATGAATGCCTTAATGTGATGGCACTACCTGTCATCTTTAATCCCCAGCCCGGTGGTCCCAGGAGGTGGTCTCCCATTCTGTCTCATGAGATTAAGGAATTAAAGAAGGCATTAAGGGATAATGGTCCTTCTTATACCTCACATGAATTGGCTGCATTTTAAAATGACTGGGGTATTCGCCATACATTTGGCAATGCTCATTTGCCCACACGTCAGGGAATAATGGAAAGGGCACATCAGACTCTAAAACGCATTTTAGATCAACAGAAAGGGGGAGATCCTCAGGCCTCACCTCAAAGGACGCTAAATAAAGCATTGTATGTCTAAAATTTTCTGAACAACTCTGCAGACGAGCCAGATTCTCCTATTTATAGACACTTTTTAAATAACAAAAAAGCAAAACTGAAGGAACACCCCCCAGTCTTGGTTAAAAACTTAGAAACAGGACAAATAGAGGGACCATACAACCTCATAACATGGGGAAAGGGATTTGTGTGTGTCTCCACAGATGGAGGCCTCAAGTGGGTGCCAGCAAAGAATGTGAAGCCCTACTGTGCATTGAAGCCTGCTGAAACCTCCACAGCAGCCAGTGATCCTGCGAGAAGCAGCCAGGAAACAAACACCCAGACCTGAACTGTGCAGAATCCTCGAGAGAAAGTGACGAAGAGAAACAGTTCAAGAAAAGAATGGAGTTTCATTGTTTGCATGAATGCATGTTGTTTTCCTTCCTTTGTTTTAGCTTTTGTAGTGAAGCGTTACCAGTGAATCAACCCAAGACAAATATCTGGGTTTCCTTAGCCAAGTCAGCAGGCTCCGACACCATCTGCTTATCTAACACAAGTCCTGACAAACCTTTTTCAACCTGTTTAGTAGGAGTAACCTTTGCCAGAGGGTTTCAACAATGTCACCCTTGAAAGGTACTGGCCATACAATGATCATCATGCATCTCCAACTCCCAGCCAAAAACATCAAACTTACATTGACAATTTTAAAGCTGATCAATTTGATCTCCAAGAGCTTGAAATCTTAGGTTCAGTAACTATGAACAGTGTTATTTCTTTCATCTCATGGAAGGAGACAGTCCTCATTTAAATGTTACCCCATATCACCCAGTTTATAGCAATGTGACTTTTTGGTGTAATCAAACTGAACTTCTCACATATTTTGAGCCACACACAAGTCGATTTAGCAAACTTCCAATACGATTTCCCAAAGGAATTTGGCTCATTTGTGGAGACAGAGCATGGCAGGGCATACCTTCATATATAGAAGGTGGCCCCTGTGCACTTGGACAACTTACCATAATAGCCCCCAGTGTTAAAGAGGTGGTCAAAAAGAAAAGTAGAAAAATCAGATCCTCCACAGGACATCATTTTGAAAGTGACTTTCGCCCGTGGAACTCTGGCACGACAATTATCCCAAGCATTTTTTTTACCTCAGGTGAGCACTTCATTTGCTCTGAGACAGTTAAATCAGTTGGGATGTTGGCTCAGTAAAGAAGTAAATGCCACATCAATTGCAATTAGTGACTTGTTGACAGATGAGGAGGCAGTGAAACACGCCACTCTACAAAACAGAGCAGCCCCTGACTTCCTTTTACAAGCTCATGGGCATGGCTGTGAAGATTTTCAAGGATTGTGCTGCATGAATTTATCAGATCATTCTGTTTCCATTCATAAACAGTTGCAAAATTTAAAGGATTTAGCTAACCAAATACTACAAGCAATCCAACCTGGCTAGACAGGTTGTTCGAAGGTTGGAGCTTTGCCTCTTGGCTAAAGGAACTCTATAAAATAGGCTTGTTTATTCTATTAATAATAGTTGTGTTATTAGTGTTTTTACACTGCATACTCCAGTGTATAAGGAAATAATGGCCAAGATAGTTTCTAATATTTTTTGTTGTTCAACGAAATGGGGGAGATATTGGTGAAGGAATAGCAAAGACTTAGGAATGCCTAGCAAGCAGTTCTGAAACAATAGATGAAATAGGGATGTTAGCAGTATTTAACATAGATGCTGAAACTAGTTATGTTAAGGTTTGAGGCCCCTTCCTTTGTTTAGATAAAACCAAATACCACACATGCCAAAGAAGCAGCAGATATCCTGTCTCAAGCCTGGCAGGAAGATCTCAAGACAAGAGTAAAGCCACAAAACATGGTAATTTAGTTGTTCCTCTAGGTTGCATGCAAATATTAGGAAATTAGTATATTGTATTAGATTGGTTATTTGAATTTAGATTATTCATTATGGAATAATACTTATTGTACTGCAAATGGAAAATCTCTCTCTCTCTCCTGCTTCTCTCTCTTCTCTGCTTCTCCTCTCTTCTCTCTGCTTTTGTCTCTTCTTCTTCCTCTCTTCTCTCCCCGCTCCTCCTCTCCTCCTCCTCGCTCTTATTACCTCTAATCTCTAACTTTTCTCTAAGCTCTCTCATATACCCACGCCCTATAATAAAATACAACCCTGAAGAACAGCAAATAATCATCTCCTGAGTCTGTCCAGTGACCGTCCAGAAACCCCACGGTCCCACAAGACTTGGCCTGTGGGGGACACAAGAGTTTCCCAGGCCTGGGCTCTGGTGCTGTCCCTGCTGACTGAGTGCCAGAGCGGCTCCCAGCGACACCTGCCACATGTTCCTTCCCCTGCCCTCACCTCCCTGAACCACCAGCACCCACTGCAGTCCTGTGGTGGCATCAGAGCTGTCTCCAGCCTGTTCAAAAGGAGACAGATCACAAACAGGCACAGGGTGCCCATGGTGACATCTCAAGTCTCTCTGGGCTGCTAAAGAGCACTGAGGTCCCATGAGGCCAGTGACTCCATGGTGACATGCCAGACCTCTTTCACCTTCCAAAGACTTGTGAGCTCCCAAGCACTCACCAGAGGACAACAGATGTGTCTCTACATGCCAAGGAGCCCATTAGGCACAGGCACTCACCGAGGTTCCATGCTTACATCCCAGTGGTCTCTGTGATCCTAAAGAACACTGATGTCGTGCAATCCCAAGGGCTCCATGGTGACATTGCAGCAGTCTCTCATCTGCCAACCCACACTGACCTCACAGGCTGTCACAGGGTCTCAATGGCAACATCACAAGTGTCTCCAGGATGCTCAGCAGCTGTGATGTCACAGGCATTCATAGGGACTCTAGGGTGACATTCCAGGGGTGTCAAAGGCTGCAAAAGAACCATGAGATCACACACTGTTACAGGAATTCCACAGGGACATCCCAGGGGGCTCCAGGCTGCTAAAGAAGTGCTTTGCCACAGGCACTCAGAGGGGTTCCATTGTGACATGCCAGTGGTTGTCACGCTCCTAAGGAACACGGAGGTCACAGGCAGTGACAGCAGCTCTGTGCTGACATCCCTTGTGCCTCCACCCTGCCAAAGAACTCTGATGTCACTGGCACTGACAAGGGCTCCATGGTGACATCCCAGGTTTCTATGAACTACTAAAGAGCACTCAGGTCAAAAGCCCTCCCAAGGCCTCCATCCTCACATCCCAGAGGGAGAACAGGTTTTAAAGAGCCCTGAGCTCACCTGCACTCACAGGGCTTCCACGGTGGCATCACAGGGCTCTCTGGGGCTTCTAAGGAGCCAGGAGGTCCCTGGCAGTGACAGGCACTCCGTGGCCACATCCTAGAAGAATCTGGGCTGCCAAAGAGAGGTCAGGAGCAGTCACAGGTACTCCATGGTGTGAAAAGTAAGATTCACTTTCCTGGTAAATTTCAAAACGTTTAATAAAAGACAGTAAGAGACAAACAATAAAGCCAAAGGTTATAAAGGTCAGGTGCTTGACATCCAGCCAAGAGCATACACTAACTCAGAAAACATTTTCTAAACGCATCAACGTATTGCATATTCCTAGAGCTTCATGCACTATTCAACCCGTAAATCAACTTTTTAAAACTTTTTATTTTTTACTTTTTTTTTCTCCTTGTGGCTCATGCTCCTTCTTGTTAGCGCATTCCCAGATAACGAAGATCAATAAATTCCTTCCCTGGACTTCTGGTGTTAGTCACCCCTGTGCTCATCCAGACAGAATAATCCAAGAATGTGTAGAAATTCCTGGATATCTTCTCTTTTACCATTCTCGAGTAGTTACATGAGCAAAAGCTTTTTACATGACCATGTTATAGTCCAAGAAATACAGTATTTATACATTACTATTTTGAAGTTTTTGGTAGAGCAGAGCTTAAAGAACTATATTCATACAGCAAAGTTTTGCAACATTATACACATAGCATTCATTTTAATACTTGCGAAAAGCCAATAATATAATATGGAATTGTAACAACAGTGACATCACAAGGGCCTTTAATCTTCCTCCCCTCTCAGTCACCCTCAGCACGCCCCACTGCTCCCGCAAGGGAAGGGAGGGAGTCTTTAGGAGCCGCGGAGCTCCTGCCCCGTCCCTGCACAGGGGCAGCAGCGTGAGATCCCTAACCCGCGCCGTGCGGGGACTCTGACCCGCCGTGCCCCTGCCCCGCCTGCCGCCTCCATTTCTGCATCCGCTCCCTCGCCCCCGATGCGCTCCCGTCTCGCCCGGTGAAAGAAGCAGCGGGGGAGCGTGGGAAAAGACGCATCCATCAAAACAAACCCAAGCGACCCGCACAGAAATCTCCTTGGCAGAGAGGACACGGGCCGGGCCCCGCCACTCCGCAGGCCAGTGCCCTGCGCACCGTTGCCCGGCCCCCGCTGCTCGCCCAGCGCAGCCTCCTCCTCTCCCGCCATCGCCCGCAGCCCGTGCCCGGCCGCCACGGCCCGCCCCTGCTGCCTCGCCCAGCGCAGCTCCTCCTCCCCGCCGCCGCCGGGGCCCTCACGCTCGGCTGCCGCCGGCGGGAAAAGCCCTTCCCGTGCTGCCCCGCGCCACCGCCGAGCCTGAGGGAACCTGAGGGGCGGCGCGGGCAGCGAGGGGAAAACAGAAGGAAAAACGAAATCAGAAACAAAAAGCGGCCTGGCGGTGGCGGAAAAGGGAGACTAAAACTACCACACTCCGCCTAAGACTCCTGCCCATAGCCGCAGCTCCGCCTGCCGCGCCGAAAAATAAAACCCCGCAGCAGAAACAAAATTCCCTCCCCTCAGAGCGCAGAGCCAAAGGCGAA